>NC_053491.1:492769619-493073386 GCF_905171775.1 Rana temporaria
AGGTGCGGGGGCTGCTCACTCCCTCTTCTCATAGAGGACCTACGGGTCATAGGTGTTATGCAGTCCATATCTTGCCTACATGGCTCAGGTGTGAGCATCCCACGGGGCTTGTCATTTACCTCCCAGTCAGAGATGTTTAACATACTTTTAGACATACCTGTAGGTGCAATTCACAAGAATGTGAGAGGAAGGACTATAGAAGAATGACAGAAAAAAAGACCAAAGATGATGGTTGGAATATGAAAATGTGGCATGTATTTGAACTTTTCAGGAGCAGATAATTCTCCTGTTCCATGGCAGTGGCTGGTCCCAGTACAGCATCCTAGATTTGGCTGGGCTGCACTCTCCCTGTCTTTCTGTCCACCTGCAAGGTGATTGGTGTAGACACGGCCTCTTGGTGGAGACTAAACCTGTTTATAGCCTTCCAAACCCTCAGTGTTATGTTTATGATAGTGGTTGCATTTGCGCCTCAAGCTCCCTGTTTGCCTGCCTTGTTCCCATGCTCTAACCTTTGCCTTTGCTTGATCCCCATCCTGCCAGCTTGTTATCAACCTCGGATTGGACTTTGGACTACTTTCTGGACTCAGGCCTGCCTATTGACCATGGATTTGACCCTGACTATTCTCTGAGTGTTGCCTGCCTGAACCCGGACTGCAATTACAGCACTCTGCCGGTCTGCCGACCGCAAGTACCTGTTTGCCGTGTTTAACCACTTAAGCCCCGGACCAATATGCTGCCTAAAGACCCAAGGGGTTTTTACAGTTCGGGACTGCATCGCTTTAAAAGACAATTGCGCGGTCGTGCGACGCGGCTCCCAAACAAAATTGGCGTCCTTTTTTCCCCACAAATAGAGCTTTCTTTTGGTGGTATTTGATCACCTCTGCGGTTTTTATTTTTTGCGCTATAAACAAAAATAGAGCGACAATTTTGAAAAAAATTCAATATTTTTTACTTTTTGCTATAATAAATATCCCCCAAAAACATATATAAAATTTATTTTTTTCTCAGTTTAGGCCGATACGTATTCTTCTACATATTTTTGGTAAAAAAAATCGCAATAATCGTTTATCGGTTGGTTTGCGCAAAATTTATAGCGTTTACAAAATAGGGAATAGTTTTATTGCATTTTTATTTTTATTTTATTTTTTACTACTAATGGCGGCGATCAGCGATTTTTTTCGTGACTGCGACATTATGGCGGACACTTCGGACAATTTTGACACATTTTTGGGACCATTGTCATTTTCACAGCAAAAAATGCATTTAAATTGCATTCTTTATTGTGAAAATGACAGTTGCAGTTTGGGAGTTAACCACAGGGGGCGCTGTAACATTTAGGGTTCACCTAGTGTGTGTTTACAACTGTAGGGGGGTGTGGCTGTAGGACTGACATCATCAATCGAGTCTCCCTAATAAAAGGGATCACTCGTTCGATGCGCCACCATAGTGAAGCACGGGGAAGCCGTGTTTACATACGGCTCTCCCCGTTCTTCAGCTCCGGGGAGCGATCGTGACGGAGCGGCTATAAACGAATAGCCGCGCCCTCGTCCCGGATCGCTCCCCGAGGCTTATCGACCGCCGAATGTACCGGGGGGGGGGTCCCCCGACCCACGTCAAGCAAACACAGAGATCCACATCCTGTCAGGGAGAGGAGACCGATGCTGTGTCACTTGTGTGTACCTCCCCCAGTAAGTTCCCTCCCCCTACAGTTAGAATCACTCCCTAGGGTGCACATTTAACCCCTTCCCTGCCAGTCACATTTACACAGTAATCAGTGCATTTTTATAGCACTGATCGCTGTATAAATGTGAATGAGCCCAAAATAGTGTCAAAAGTGTCCGATGTGTCCGCTATAACGTCGCAGTCACGATACAAATCACAGATCGCTGCTATTACTGGTAAAAGAAATAAAAAAATAAAAATGCTATAAATCTATACCCTATTTTGTAAACACTAAATTTTGCGCATACCAATCGATATACGCTTATTGCATTTTTTTTACCAAAAATAGGTAGATGAATACGTATCGGCCTAAACTGAGGGAAAAAAATGTGTTTTTTTATATCTTTTTGGGGGGGATATTTATTATAGCAAAAAGTAAAAAATTGGGCATTTTTTTCAAAACTGTCGCTCTATTTTTTTTCTATTCTAAACCGCAGAGGTGATCAAATACCACCAAAAGAAAGCTCTATTTGTGGGAAAAAAAGGATGTCAATTTTGTTTGGGAGCCACGTTGCACGACCGCGCAATTGTCAGTTAAAGTGACGCAGTTGCCGAATCGCAAAAAGGGGCAAGGTACTTAACCTGCATATTGATCCGGGTCTTAAGTGGTTAAAGGGGTTGTAAAGGTTCATGTTTTTTCACCTTAATGCATCCTATGCATTAAGGTGAAAAAACACCTCGCTGTCACGGGCCCCCCGTTTTACCTACCTGAGCCCGTTCACCTGCTGTGCGCATCCCACGGCATCCTCTTCTCCACAAAGTCTGGCCGTTGATTGGATAGATTGATAGCAGTGCAGCCATTGGCTCCTGCTGCTGTCAATCACATCCAATGACACGGCCGCTGGGGGGCGGGCCGAAACATACACTCTGGGCTGGATTCAGATACGAGATACGGCGGCGTATCTCCTGATACGCCGTCGTATCTCTGAGTCCGGCGGTCGTATCTATGCGCCTGATTCAGAGAATCAGGTTACGCATAGATTTCCCTAAAATCCAACCGGCGTAAGTGTTACACCGTCGTATCTTAGGCTGCATATTTACGCTGGCCGCTAGGTGGCGCTTCTGTATAGTTACGCGATGAATATGCTAATTAGGTATTTACTCCGATTCAGAAACGTACGTCCGGCCGGCGCATTTTTTTTTTCGTCGTATACGTTACGCTTTTTCTGGCGTAAAGTTACCCCTGCCATATGAGGTGTAGCTAATGTTAAGTATGGACGTCGTTCCCGCGCCGAGTTTTGAAAATTTTACGTCGTTTGCGTAAGTCTTTTGCGAATAGGGCTTTGCGTAAGTTACGTTCACGTCGAAACCAATGAGGCTTTGTGGCGTAATTTCGAGCATGCGCACTGGGATTCTTTCGCGAACGGCGCATGCGCCGTTCACAAAAAACGTAAAATATACGGGGTCATCTTAAATTTAAATAAAACACGCCCACAACATCCCCATTTGAATTAGGTGGGCTTACGCCGGCCCACATACGTTACGCCGCCGTAACTTAGGGCGCAAGTTCTTTCTGAATACTGAACTTGCGCCCAAATTTACGGCGGCGTAACGTATCTGAGATACGTTACGCCCGCAGAAAGATCCGCTCATCTTTCTGAATCCGGGCCTCTGTGTCTATGGACGCAGCGTGTATAACAGGGAGCGCGCCCGCAAGCTAACCCCCATGGGAAAGAGCTTCCCAGAGGGGGTTAGCTTTAGCGGGGAGGAGCCGAGCCATGAGGATCGGGGGCAACTCTCTGCAAAACAAACTGCACAGTGGAGGTAAGTATGGTATGTTTGTAAATTAAAAAACAAAATCGAACCCATACAATCCCTTTAAGGTGAAGAACACAGAGCCAGCTATAGTGCCCGACCACCAACGCTAGACGGTAGGCGTGACAGAACTGAGGTGAAGAAGAGGGGAGGAGGTGGTAAGGGGTTAATGAACACAACGTATAGACACTTACCTCGACTAAGCATTCCTTTTCCACCTCTATATTGACACTGACCGAACCTTTTGCCCTCCTTTTCTTTGGCTCTTATGCTGAAAGAAATAAAAAAACTGAGTGTAACGGGAGGGCCGTGGGACCCAGAAGCTCTTACATAGATTGAGCCAGGAAATAAGGGACATATGTTGGATTGTTTTAACATGGGGCTGTAATCCACAATATATTCAAAAATGTCTGAAATAACTAATTACAGGTTGTTGATTCTGAACCCAACAGGTCAATAGAGTGTTTCATTCATGTGGGAACACAGACTGTTAAGGTGGTAATTAAGTCTGCTACTGTCATGTAAACTAACCTTAGTCTGGCTTCTAAAGACCCTTTCATTGTGTGATGCTAATTAACACTGTATTGTGTGAATTTCTATTGATGATAAATGTGTATTGTATATCAGGTGAGAAGAGCCGGAGTCATGATGTCTGACTTGTCAGCTGTAGCTAATTAGCTCATGTGGATTGTGTCAGACCCGGTGCCAGGAAGTCTACCCAAGATGTGTATTGGAGGCTCGTTAGGAAGCATTGTATAATGTTGTGGGTGGAGTTGAGTCATTGTTCAATATTTGGTTGCTGACTGTATATAAAGAGCCTGAGTTTACCATTAAAGGCCCAGATTCTCAAAGGGCTTACGACGGCGCAACGCCATGTACTCCGTCGTAAGTCCTAATCTGGCCTGTCGTATCTATGCGACTGATTCTTAGAATCAGTTACGCATAGATATCCATTAGATCCGACAGGCGTAAGGCTCTTACGCCGTCGGATCTTAAATCCAATTTTTTTTTGTCCGCTAGGTGTCGCCTCTGTCGTTTTCCCAGTCGAGTATGCAAATTAGCTAGATACGCGAATTCCCGAACGTACGCGCGGCCCACGCAGTAAAGTTACAACGTTTACGTTAGGCTTGTCCCAGCGTAAAGTTGCCCCTGCTATATGAGGCGCAACCAATGTTAAGTATGGCCGTCGTTCCCGCGTCAAAATTTGTAAATTTACGTTGTTTGCGTAAGTCGTCCGTGAATGGGGCTGGACGCCATTTACGTTCACATTGAAACCAATGACGTCCTTGCGACGTCATTTGGAGCAATGCACCCTGGGATATTTTTCGGACGGCGAATGCGCAGTACGTTCGGCGTGGGAACGCGCTTAATTTAAATGCTCCACGCCCCCTACCCGGCTAATTTGAATTAGGCGGGCTTGCGCCATGTGATTTACGCTACGCCGCCGCAACTTTACAGGCAAGTTCTTTGTGAATAAAGCACTTGCCTGTAAAACTTGCGGCTGCGTAACGTAAATGAGATAACGTCACGCCCGCGGAGTTTCACGCACATCTACGAGAATCTGGGCCAAAGTGTCTATTCGTTTGAACCAGAAACAGAGCTGTGTGTCTCGTTTCTGGGGAATCCATATGGGCCATGTTCGTCTGCCGGATTGTGGAGTGTCGATATGCTGTCGCGGGTTGGTGGAATGGAATATCGTAAACGGCGTTAACCCCTGACCGTTACACTGAGTATGTGAGAAGTATGGTCACTACCTTTTACTTGGAGGTAGTAAGAGACTTACTCTTTCTGCGTGTCGTCATTCCTAAGAGAAAGCTTCTCCAGACGATTGGACAAGTGCACAGAAGTACACGCATGGGCAATGTCCTCTGGGCAGATGGCGGCAGCGGGAAAAGATGCGATCTTCAGAGTCCGCTGACTCTGTCCTCTCCAGAGGTTGGCGTCTAACCTGGAGGAAGGAATTTAGAAAAGTCTAAATATTATGAAGAGAACGTTTTTACTTCTCATCTGAAAGTTATATTGGCACCACATCCCTTTAATTGGTAACAATTTCAAAGAAATAGATAGGGGTTTGGGATTTTTGAGGTGCAAAATTACAACAAAATGAAAAAATATTTATTTATAAAAGTTAAAAATGACAGAATATAAAAAATCCATTCAGTTATATGTAGCACTTGCCCCCAAAGGAGCTGCTGTTTGTTTTGAGTGGCACTAGGGTGACCACGTGTCCCGGATTGCCCGAGACAGTCCCGCATTTTGCAGGTCTGTCCCGGGGAACCTTCATTCCAGGACAATACAGTGTCCCGGAATGAAACTTACACAGCCACCCCCCAAGCCAAACGAATGCCCCCCAAAAAGGCCACCACATCACCGCTTTACTCACTGACAATACGTGCTCTGGCCGGGAATGCCTGGAGGAGCACAATCCCCGCCCCCTGCTTGTGATTGGAGAAATCATAAATCCCGCCTCTTGTGTCCAATCACTGTGCTGTGATTCGTTACAGTGCAAGCTGATTTTTGGGAAGGGAGAGTGTCCCTGAATGGTAGTTTGGAAATGTGGTCACCCTAGTGGCACGTTACCTCATGTTACTCCGCCGTCTAGGGTATCTGATGAGAGTTGTAGTAAATGGAATGTCTACACAACAGGTGTCTTTGCTGTGATTTTATTACCCAGCCGGGTAAAAACAGTAGAACTTGGTGAAGAGTGAATAGATAGCAGAAATGGAGAATAACAGATTCAGGTAGTTTTGGTTCGGTTATCGAATGATAGACGTCCAGCCTCTCAGTACCCCAGTTTTCCTGGTCCTCGATGGATGGTCAGGCCCCTATTGGAACACCAGCCTCTCTTGGCACTTCTCAGGCAGACTCTCCACCGAACAGCTTTCTCCAACAGGATGGACAGCTCAGGACCTCATCAGATTGGGGACCCAGTCGCAGCTCAGTTGCCCAGGGCCAACGTGGTCCCAGAACCAGGAACACTGTGTGCCCCCCCCCCCCCGGCCAGGAAAGGCCATTTTGCCGGGGTGCCATGGTATGGCTACCCTGAAGGTGGGCGCCACACGGGAAGAAGACCCAAGAAAATGGCGTCTCCTCCTGATAGGCTGCCGGGAAGAAATATCCAAATCCTTGACTCCACTGCTGCCACCTATCGGCCTGGGGTGTTATCAGCACCCAGAAACGACAGCATGAACCCACAGCCAAAGCTGAGACAGAGGCTCCAGATTTGAACAGATTAACCTGGTCAGAGTCACTTAACTCTCTGACCCCCCTCTAAATTTACACTAGCACCGCTTCTGAAAAGTAACCAGGCGCTACATATACAATACGGTTTCAAGAATGTCCAAGCTGAACATTTCTCTACAGGTTTCACCACGATTAGTAGCTTCCTCAGGAGAAATTATTTACCAGGCACTATCTACTGGAAATAGAGAGAAAAACAATACAAAAGATTACAAAACAATACAGAAATACACGATTATCAAAACACCAAATACAAATTCAATGTTTTTATCCCGAGTTGGCTGAGACCACAATGAAAAAACAAAATCTGAACAAGGATTACCTGTATGTAATGATGGACTAATCAAAACACCAACTAAGATTGAGGCCAGAAGGTCAAAAGGAACCCCAGAGTTGGATCATATGGTGTAACCATGGAGAGTGGTATGCATTGGAACACACTGAAAGCTGGTTGGTTCCTTCTGGCCCCAATCTTAGTTGGTATTTTGATTAAGCCATCATTACATACAGGTAATCCTTGTTCATATTTTGGTTTGTCATTGTGGTCTCAGCCAAATCGGGGTAAAAACATTGAATTTGTATTTGGTTTTGAATAATTGTGTATTTCTGTATTGTTTTGTAATATTTTGTATTGTTTTTCTCTCTATTTCCAGTAGATAGTGCCTGATAAAATATTTCTCCCGAGGAAGCTACTAATCGTGGCGAAACATGTAGAGACATTTTCAGCTTGCACATTCTTGAAACTGTATTGTATTGGATGGATTTTTTTATATTCTGTCATTTTTAATAAATAAATATTTTTTCATTAAAATGTTGTTGTAATTTTGCACCTCAAAAATCCCAAACCCCTATCTTCTTTAACATAAAAGTATTAGTAAGTATTAAAAATTATATATATGTACTGTAGTTGCCACCTGAGAAGCTTGTGGTGGAGCAGTCCTGGACATCTTAAATATTGAGGACCAGGCCCAGGATTAAACTCTTAGGCCTCGTACACACGACCGAACATGTCTGCTGAAACTGGTCCGCCGACAGGTTTCCAGCGGACCAATGTTTCTTAGCATGCTAAGAAACATGTCCGCGGGAACCATGTCCGTCGGACATGTCCGATGGTCAGTACGACTCCTCGGACATGTCCGCTCGGCCGAAATCCCTTGCATGCGTCGAAGTAATTCGACGCATGCGTGGAAGCATTGAACTTCCGGGGTCACGTACGTCGCCGCGTCATCGCCGCGTCGCCGTCACGTCGCCGTCACGTCGCCGCGTATTCTGTCCGCGGGGATTTTGGTTTGATGGTGTGTACAACCATCAGACCAAAATCTCCGAGCGGACATGTCCGATGAAAACGGTCCGCGGACCGTTTTCATCGGACATGTCCGCTCGGAGATTTTGAGGCCTTAGGAATAGGGTTGCCACCTGTCTGGGATTCACCTGGACAGTCTGGGGTTTGAATCATGCATCTGGTTTTCAGTCACTGGACACATTATTCAGACCGGACTGTGGCTCCCTAAGGTAGCTGGAGAGAGGATTGGGTGTTCTCCTCCCTCCCGGCTGGGTGCCCAGAGTGGCAATGGAGGCGCCATCAGAGAGGAGGGAGCGACGCTCCATTCGGCCGCATCGCTGGACCGTAGAACAGGTAAGTGTCTGTTTATTAAAAGTCAGCAGCTACACTTTTTGTAATTGCTGACTTTTAATAAATCTAAAAAAACTGTAACTCCGCTTTAAACCAGGAACGTCTACTGTGTCTGGCAATGATGCCCCTTGCTGAGCTACCTGAGTTGCTGGACAGCACCCTGGCTGATCCATTGGACAACCCTGCATTGTGCCTTGACTTCTGCTGAACCTTGAACTCTTTGCTCCTTCCATGAACTTCCTGATTTAAGCCATGTCACTGCACTTCCTGTTTGCCAGATTATTGTGCTCTCTTCAGCCCATCTCGCTCTTGTCTTACCTGATGCTGTCCATATTTTTCTACCATCCGTTATCAACACTTGGCTTGTTCCTTGACTTTGCTAATGTCTGATCCCAACCTTCAACTACTTGTTACTGACCTTTGGCTTGTTTACCGACTACGATTCTGTTTGATCCTTACCTGCTTATCCGCTACTGGACCCCAGCTTGATCGCCTCCTGGTGGGGTGATCCTGGGGAGTGCAACCAGCTAAAAACCCATCTCCACCATCAGGAGCTCAACCAGCTAAATCCATCTCCACCATCAGGAGCTCAACCAGCTAAATCCATCTCCACCAACAGGAGCGCAACCAGCTAAATCCATCTCCACCATCAGGAGCGCAACCAGCTAAATCCATCTCCACCAACAGGAGCGCAACCAGCTAAATCCATCTCCACCATCAGGAGCGCAACCAGCTAAATCCATCTCCACCATCAGGAGCTCAACCAGCTAAATCCATCTCCACCATCAGGAGCTCAACCAGCTAAATCCATCTCCACCATCAGGAGCTCAACCAGCTAAATCCATCTCCACCATCAGGAGCGCAACCAGCTAAATCCATCTCCACCATTAGGAGCTCAACCAGCTAAATCCATCTCCACCATCAGGATCTCAACCAGCTAAATCCATCTCCACCATCAGGAACTCTGGTGAACACCAGTTAGTACCTAAAATCTTCACCTCAGATGAGCCCATGTCATCCACCAGGGTGATTGCCTGTGTACCTATTCTGCTGGTCGGTGGTAGTCGGGCTACTGCTATTGCAACTGGCCTTCTAGCCTGACCCCTGATCGTGACAAGTTATGAACGGTGTATGATTGGAGAAAAAAGGTTGATGGTTGCACATAGAAATAGAGACCATACATTTTTATCTTACCCAGCCTCAATGACAGTGATAACATCTCTAGAATCCAGGGGCAGCCGGAAAGGGTTGTTACCGTCCTTAAGGAGCCTAACCTCCAGAGGTTTCACCTGGAGAAGGAAGAAATTGTCTATTAAATAAAGGACTAACAAGAGTGGAAAATTTGAGTGCCGTTTCTTCATAAGTAACATCTCGGATCATCGTATTAAGTGTAAGCTCTCTTCCAAAAATAAAGCATAAAATACAGATGAAAGACCTCCTAGAAATTGGATGAAAAATAATGTGTTCAAACATCCATAGTATCTCCACCCCAGAACCACCATCTCCCTAATGTGTTTTTATCAACAAATATCTTGATCACATCCTTGTATTCAAGCCATTTGTTGGCGAAACATGTTAGGTGATGGTGCTTCTGGAGTGGAAACACCATTAGATAGATTCACAGAGTTAGGCCGGCTTATCAGTAGATAAGCCAACCTAACTCTGAATCTACACTGGTGTTTGTTTAAGTGTATTCTCAAACAGAGATACACTTAAACAAAGCTAAGATAGAACGGCGCAAGCCGGCCTATCTTAGCTTGCAATGTTTCTGTTGTCCGCTAGATGGCGCTTCCATTGCGGCCGGCGTAGATTATGTAAACGAAGGGATGCGCCGATTCACGAACGTACGCCAGGCCTACACCGTCGCATTACATCATTTCCGTAAGGGATAGGCCGCCTAAAGTTATTCCACCTATGAGGTGGAATAACAATGTTAAGTATGGCCGCCGTTCCCGCCGCGAGGTTCGAATTTTTAACATCGTTTGCGCAAGTCGTCCGCGAATCGGGATTTACGTCGTTTACGTACACGTCGAAATCAATAGGCCCCTACGGCCTACTTAGCCGCAATGCGCACTGGGAAATGTAGTCGCCCGGCGCATGTGCAGTGCCAAAAAACGTCAAAAAACATGAGGTCAAGTTTCATTTCCATACAACACACCCCCTTCAAGTCATTTGAATTAGGTGCGCTTACGCCCGCTCGTTTTAGGCTACGCCGCCGAGAATTAGCAGGTAAGTGGTTTGAGAATCACTATTAGCCTAACTAATTTACGGCGGTGTAGCCTAAAAAGACTAGGCTAGGCCGCCCTAAAGTTAGGCGCCACTACGTGAATCTACCTATATGGCTGTAGCTATAATGAAGATGTTTGATTAAATTACTTGCAAGAGCAAAGATCCAAGTGCGGCTCTCATTCATCTATGAAGCACTACCATCATAGGAGCCGCTGATTAGGATGGGTCCTCTGTTCTTTCCCCCCCGACCTTTTCAAGAACCTCAGCCCCTCTGACACACTAGGCTGAGGGTATAATCATACAATATCACAGGAAATGATTGAAGGTAATACTTGGTTCCTGGTAGTAATACTATATCCAGAGGAGGCAAATTAAGTGGCCGCCTAATTTGCCTCTGCTCGATCACTGGACTGACCAACAGGCTCCAGGTGCCATCTGTAAAAGCTGTGTGGACAGCCATAGGGCAGACCGGGTGGGCCGCAAGGCCATGTGGGGCCCTGACGCAGCTCCTTCAGCCCGCGCCACTCACCTGTCCTCTCCGCGTCTGGCTGGCTGCCAATTCGGGTTAGGAGTCGGGCCAGGCGGCGGAAACTTTATTCATTATGGGCGTAAGTGGGGCCTCATGTCTAAATTTTGCCTAAGGCCTCACAAAGCCTAGAGCCGCCTCTGACTATATCAAAGAAAATCGTCACCAAACCAGGTAGCAAAAGGCAAACTTAATATATTGTCATCCAATCTGGTTGGTAACTGGGCTAGCATAAAATGGATAAAGAAGGGTAATAACACAATTTAACATACAAAGTGATTAACAGTAAGGACAACAGACTATGGGCCAGCAGAGAACGAAAGACTTGGGGACAAAATGGCCTTCTCCCCCATCCCCCCTTCTTGTTTAATTATATTAGATCATGGCACGTAGACAAAAGGTGTGGAGCAGGGGATGTGTAAGGAGGGGCTGCCTGCTTATCATAATCCCTGTAGTTGTTTGAAGTGTCGTGTTTCCATTGGTTCTTCCTTGTCCCCTACCCCCTCTATGACACGACTAAGGGGAGTGTCCCTAACTGTGTTTAAAAGTTTATGTTTTGTACTTAATAAACAGTTTATGCTCTGCATGTTTAACCCTCAACACCTGCGTGATTTGCCTCGTGATTGGGGGGTTAAGGGCTGGTTATGGCGAGTCTGCCATAGACCTGGAGACACATGTCTGGTGGAGGTGCCCAGCCGGGGTACCCGAGATCCGTCACAAGGCCAATGTTTAGGACAGACCACCAGGACCCATGAAGAATAGGATTACAGGGCAAAAATAGCAAAAGTCCTCCTAGATCCATCACAAATCAGAGTAGAGGGCAATATTGGAGACAGATGTCCTGAGAGCGTTTTTCATTAGAGTGCAGACCAATGTTAAAGACAGACTTTTAGGATCCATGAAAGATAAGAATTGAGGACAAAACCAGTAAACGTCTTTCTAGATCTATTATAGATCAGTGCAGAGAACAATAGCAGAGTTGGATCTTCTGAATCCAAACATCGGCTCCCCCTGGATCCATCAGAGGATACATTATAGGACAAGGTCATCCAGTGCCCATGGCAAGGACCCAGAATTGCGCCCCCCTTCCCCCCTCCCCCAATAATACATGCTGTAGAATGGGTGTACCACTCTGCGTCCATTCTTCTGCCCCTTTGCGTCACTGCGCCCAGGGCAGCTTCCCATCCTGCCCACTGTAGGGTTCACATACTGTCCTGTATGCCCCCCTTGTCCCGACCCTACAGGACAGTATTGGAGACAATCTTTCAAATCAGAAGACAATATGTGAGATGGATCTCTTTGGTACAGTCGTCAAATCACTCACCTCTTGGAGAAGGCTGATGATAGAGGTAAAATCTGGTCTCTCTTTCGGAATGTACGCCCAACATTTCAACATCACATTGTACAAAGCAGGAGGACAATCTTCGGGGCACTCCAGCCGCTCATGATTTTTTTCAACTGCAGTTAAAATCTGGAGAAATGGAGACACTTACAACCCTCAGAATGGGAAGGGAATTGGTAGAGACATTTGTTTTGCTTCATTTCGGATTCTTCATTAAGTTAATAATTTATGTAGCACCCTGGTGTTTAGGCGGGGTTGCTAAGTAAATTTAGTTGGCCAGGCAGTAGTTGCCCTGGTTAATTGTTAGTAGATCCATGGATTCCTCTCTAGTTCTGGACTTGCTGCACCTTCTCTCTTCTTTTGCTAGGTGGCGTTATGCTGGGGACATTAGATAGACAAGGGCTTAGCAAGGTCAGGTTATAAACGGATGGGGTGTCTCAGCCAATTGGTGGGGGTTTTTGTTAGTCCCTTGGCCTGCTGGGAGAGCCTATTTATTTGGGTGGAGTCAGGTGATCGGGGTTCTGTGCCACCTAGACAGCTGTCTGGGTGGACGAGTTATGTCATCCCGGGCTGCTAGGCTGGAAGGCAGAGGCCTATCCCGGGGACACCTGGCTGCTAGGCTGCCTGAGGCCTATTCAGGAGCAGGAGAAGCAGTGTAGGGTTGGGGCTGCATGATTGGAGTCCAACCGAGTTGCGAAGGTTCAGCCGGACAAGGAATCAGTTGTGGTCAGAGGTAGAAGGGAAGCTGTCATCACTAAGGGACCATCCACTTTGTTACCGGAGACCATTGTGAGTAAGCTGGAGCCAGTAAAAGAGCAGCCTTCTCGCCAGCCGGGGACGGTAAAGAAGTGGGAAAATCTCAGCAAGTGCCAAGCCAGGGACCCATTGGGACAGCAGAGGTGACATTTGAGGAGCATCAGTGAGTGCCAAGTCAACGACCTAGCGGGCCAGCAGGGGTGACGCTTTAAGAGTATCTGTGAGTGCCAAGCCAGGGACCCAGCAGGGAAGCAAGGGTGACGCTTGAAGAGTATCTGTGAGTGCCAAGCCAATGACCCAGCAGGGAAGCGGGGGGAAACGCTTGATGAAGATACTGAGTGCCAAGCCAAGGACCCAGCAGGGAAGCGGGGGGGAAGTGCTTGATGAAGATACTGAGTGCCAAGCCAAGGACCCAGCAGGGAAGCGGGGGGGGGGGGCGCTTGATGAAGATACTGAGTGCCAAGCCAAGGACCCAGCAGGGAAGCAGGGGTGACGCTTGAGGAAGATATTGAGTGCCAAGCCAAGGACCCAGCAGGGAAGCGGGGGGGACGCTTAATGAAGATACTGAGTGCCAAGCCAAGGACCCAGCAGGGAAGCGGGGGGGACGCTTGATGAAGATACTGAGTGCCAAGCCAAGGACCCAGCAGGGAAACAGGGGTGACGCTTGAGGAAGATATTGAGTGCCAAGCCAAGGACCCAGCAGGGAAGCGGGGGTGACGCTTGAGGAAGATACTGAGTAATGGAAGTAGAAGAGCTCAGGGGAAGACAGCTATATTCGTTCTATTTTATTATATTCCAATCTATTCTATTTTTTTTGTTTTATTCTATTCTGGGGCTGCAATGGTGGGCACAGTGAGGCGGCAATGGTGGGCGCAATATATATATTTATATACTGATGGTATAGAGCAGTAGATGGTGTCATAAAAGGCAGAGATTGGTGTCAGTAGGGCAGTGGACGGTGTCAGTAGTGTTCCTTTTTTTTTTTTATTCTTTGTTTTTTAGGAGAAATTTTTTAATTTTTTTTATTTTTTTTGGGGGGGGGGGGGATAACAGGGGTCTAAACAGGGCAAATGTGCAACAAACGGAGCACACCTTGCAAACCCTTATTACCTGTCTTGAATTTAAACCAAACCAAGGGTCCTGTCCATAGGTGAACATCTCCCACATGGTGACCCCGAACATCCAGACATCACTTGAGTGTGAAAAGTTGCCAAACTTCAAGCTCTCCGGAGCACACCTACAACACAGAGGGAAAATAATGGACTCATTAGTGGTTATGACTTTCCAAACATAACCCAACCTTAGATTTGGTTGGCATCTTACTCATTACTGATCCTTCATTCTATGACACAACAATGTGCTGAATTCCACCCTCACCATGCAAAGGGCATCTTTCGGCCGGGAGACGTGGTGTAATGATCGTCATTTGTCTCCACAATCCTTGTCAATCCAAAATCTCCAATCTTTACCAAATGTTCACTGATCACCAAAACATTCCGAGTTGCCAGGTCCCTGTGGATGAAATTGTGGGTCTCAAGGTAGCTCATCCCAGAGGCGATCTGGATGGAATATGACCACAGGAGCTGCAGAGAATACACGCCGTTATAGGAGTGCAGGTGACTGAGTAAGGATCCGAGAGGTGCCAACTCTGTAACCTGAGATACAAGAAAGAAAGAAGGAATGTCCTTATTATAATGTTATACACATCATACCTCTGTAACCAATCAGGAGCAGGAGGGGCAGACTCATAACTTTTTTTCTGCGCCACCCTGCAAGGGGGAGGGACACCCATATCGCCCTTCTGCCAAGATACCCCATTTGTGCAGATGAAATTTTCTCTTCCACAGTTGCCCTAGGCAGGATAGTGTTCTTTTCTGATTAATGCCTGTAACGGTATGGCCCGTGGGACCCAGAAGCTCTTGAAGGATACGTGGTACTCCTGGTTCACCAATGACTCTTGGGTCTGGGGTCATCCTATGTCCACTAGGGGCATAGGATGACTGAGAAATTATATCTTGAATTACATGAGATGGGATAGTAATGATAAATCATAATGTATTGCAGGATATCTTGAAATATTACAAGTTGTTCCTTCTGAACACAACAGGTAAATAGAGTGTCTCCTTCAATGTGGAACATAGACTGTTGAGATGTTAATTGATGTTAATCACCTCCAGCTACCTGGCTGTAGTGATGAAAGCTTGCTGTGATTGCATTTTATTGTGTTAATTAAGCCTGGTTCCTAAAATATTTCATGGTGCTATGCTAACTAACCCTGTATTGTGTGAAAGTTCTATTGATGCTAATATGTGTTGTGAGTTAACACACTCTAAAGGTCAGACGTCTGACTTATGTTCACTAAAGGAATGTGGATTGTGTGGCAGGTGAGAAAAGCTTATCGCGGAGTCAGAAAGTCTGTCTAAGATGTGGATTGAGGGGGACTCGTTAGCAACCACTGTGTGATGTTGTGGTTGGAGTGTGTCATTGTCCCTCTGATTCCTGCAGCATGCTTTCTAACTGTATATAAGAAACCTGAGTTTACCATTAAAGTCTATTTTGTTTGGAACCAGAGAACAGAGCCATGTCTCGTTATTCTGGGGGGAAATCCAATGGGTAGTGTCTGCTGGATTGTGGAGTGTCGGAAGCTGTCTTGGGTTGGTGGAATGAAATATCGTAACGGCGTTAACCCCTGACCGTTACAATGCCATTGCTGTACCTGCACTCAAATGTCTCCACTGCAGCCACAGCCCCTCCATTGCTGCAACCATAGCCCAAGTCTCCTCTGCGCCCCAACCTGGCCCTTGTGCAGCCACCCGTCAGGAAAGGACCAATCGTGTGTGCAGATGCCCAAACCTGAGAAATCCTACCTGTGGCTGGTTAAAGGATGCGCACGCGCGTGCGCAAGCACGCGTGGGCGACAGAAGGGCTATTTACGCTGCACTGGTGCAGTGTGTCAGTGCCTTTTGGTCTATTATGTTACCAGTTCCTGTTGCCAACCTAATTCTGCACCTGAACATTGCCTGTACCAACCCCTGGCTTGTCCCTGGAATACGCTTCCGCCTCTCCCTTCTGCTCATCCGTTCTGCTGTTGCTGACCTGGCACCTGAACCTGATCTGCTTGCTGACCCAGACTATCCAACTCTGTCTTATGCCCATCTTGCATCCGCACCTGCCTATCTGTATTCTTCACTGGCTCCTGTTCCTTCTCCAGGCCTTGTATCCTGCGTTGCAGATGCACACCAGCTCATGCCAGCAAGAGACTTACCAGATATTCATGCCACTCTGAACTCTGGCATTCCCTGTCACCTTACCAGGAACTCCAGAGCCAGGGCTGTAAGAGAGCCCTTGCCCTTGCTCCTAGGGCTTCTACCAACAGGCACGTTACACCACCATTGCACCCGCTAAGTGTCTCCTCAAAGTGAAGAAAATTTCATCAGCACACCAAGGATTCCTTGAAAGGGTCCAAAGCTTTATTTCATGGTCACATGATAGAGATACAGCAACGTTTCGGAGTCACACAGGGCCCCTTCATCAGACAAGTTACCATGATGGGCCACTTGCCTGATGAAGGGGCCCTGCGTGACTCTGAAACATTGCTGTGTTCCTGTGCCTTGTATACCCTGAAACCCCTGGCTTGACCCTTTGGCTTTCATCTTGACCCGTGACCCTGTCTATCTTCTCGCACTGACTCCGGCCTGGCTGACTACTCTTCGATCCACTGCCCTCCGTGTATGACCCGGCTTGTTCCTGTACTCTCGGACTGTCTCTCTGTATATGACCCCTGGCCTGGCTACGGACTCTGTTCCAGGTTTACCCTGCCGTCTCATACCCGGACTTCTCCTTGCACGGCTGCCAACACCGCTACCCAGCGCACCGAAGCTATCTTCTGTCAACCAACCCAGTCTTCAGCATTACTGGCAACCCGTGCACCTTTGGGCACCGTATCTCCTGTATCACTCCCAGGGGGACGCTGCACTCGGCCGCAAGGAGCACCCTCTCAGCAACCCGGCCTCCCACCAGAGACTTGACAGTATCCACAGTTTCCAGCCTATGGTCATTACAGCACCCAGCATCACTGAACAGCCGGCTTTCATGAATGTGTGCGTGGGGAACATTGCGCTTGGATCTGTGTCTTCTCAGGTGCCTTGCAGCCTCAGAAGCACCCACAATCTTGGCCTCACTATTTCTGCACCCACAGTTTTCACAGTCTGAGTCTCTGCTGTGCCTTCTCTGCACTTGCACTTTCCAGCCTCACTCTCGCCCACTAAGTCCAAGCTCCTATGAGAAGGCAGAACACTGCTACCCATAGACTCCACTCGCATGGAAAGCAGGAGGGTCTACATCTTGGTTTGCGACAAGTGCCAATCACTCACCATTTTCATTGGCTGTGTAAGAACGACGCCGTAGAGTCGGATGAGATGAGGGTGATCCAGGGCGTACATCGCATTCACTTCCTGCAGAAAATCCTGAAGGACCGCAGGGTCATAGCTGGCATCCGCACGGAGGGTTTTCACTGCAACATTCACCTGTAAAGATGTTGTAGATGATAAAGGTAGAACCTGACAGGAGGGCAGAGAACTCAGAGAACCAACAGAGATAAACGGAAAGAGATACTCACTGTCCTTTCACTGGAAATCCTCCATTCTGCTTTTCGGACTACCCCAAAACAGCCGTCCCCCAGATGCTCCGACAGGTGCAGGTCTCGGTCATTGACAAGACACCCCAAGGAGCTGCCAGTGTCCCTTTGAGGGGTGATAGGTGAGCTTGTGGGTGATAGGGGTGGAGGAAATAGACCAGAGGGGGATTGGGATGTGGGTGATAGGGGTGGAGGAAATAGACCAGAGGGGGATTGGGAAGTGGGTGATATGATAGTGGGGGTCTGGGCAGAGGACGACCGGTAAGGCTTTGAGTTATTCATGTCTTGATAAAGTTGTGGGTGGGCTTACGGTCTTCTCAATGTGAAGATCTAAAAACCAGGAAAAGCAGAAATAAGACAATGTTTAGTCTCCGTTGAGTTGCCTTCAGCAATATCATGCTTTGGGCAGATTTGTTGGGAGGAGATGATGCAAGTCTAGTGCTACTACCCCCATAGGGACCGCTGGTGATAACTGGTCCTTCCCTGATAGCAGAGGCTACACACCACTGCAAGCACCAGTCCATTCATACTGGCTCTAATAACACAATCTAAGGGATGTCTTTTTAAACAGGAGAGGATTTGGAGCATTGGATACTCCAAAATGCTCAGTGGCATCAACGAGAGGACAATCCTCTCCTTAAGTAACTGTGAATATTGAACAGTCTAAGGCCTTACAGTTGGGGACCATGAGGCACATCTCTTTGGTGTCCGATTACCTTGCACCATTAACCACTTCAGCCCCGGAAGATTTGGCTGCCCAATGACCGGTCATTTTTTGCGATTCGGCTCTGCGTCGCTTTAACTGACAATTGCGCGGTTGTGTGACATGACACCTAAACATAGTTGACGTCCTTTTTTCCCCACAAATAGAGCTTTCCTTTGGTGGTATTTGATCACCTCTGCAGTTTTTATTTTTTGCGCTATAAACAAAAATAGAGCGACAATTTTGAAAAAAAAAACACAATGGCCCGGATTCACATACATCAGTGCATATTTATGCCGCCGTAGTGTATCTCATATACGCTACGCCAACATAGCGCAGAGAGGCAGGCACTGGATTCACAAAGCCAGTGCTGCCAAATCTGCGCTGGGTTTCCTAGGCGTAAGTCGTCGTAAGTGGAAGTGGGCGTGAGCCATGAAAATGAGGCGTGACCCCATGCACATGATGGGCCGAGCGCCATAAAGATACGAATAACGAACGGAGCATACGCCGTCCCGTGGACGCATCCCACTGCACATGCTAAGAATCACGTCGGAACGACGTGAGCCTTAACCTACGCCTAGTCATATTCACGTACAACGTAAACGACATAAGATACGACGGCTGTGTTCCCTGGTCCATACCTTTGCATGGGTTGCGCCTCCTATATGGGGAATAACTTTACGCCGGACGTACGACTTACGCAAACCGCGTATATTATGCGCCGGGCGCAAGTACGTTCGTGAATCGACGTATCTCCCTCATTTCCATATTTGAATAGGAAATCAATGGGAGCGCCACTTGCGTCCAGCGTAACTATGCGCCCAGGATACGCCACCGTAGGCAAGTTACGTCGGTCGGAGGAAGCCTATTTTTAGGCGTATCTTGGTTACTGGTTCGACCCATAGATACAATGGCACACATTTGTACTTACGGCGGCGTATCTGGAGATATGTCGGCGTAAGTGCTTTGTGAATCCGGGCCAATATCTTCTACTTTTTGCTTTAATAAATATCCCACATCTTTTTAAAAAAGCTAAATTTTTCTTAGTTTAAGTTTTCTTCTACAGATTTATGGCATTTTTATTATTATTTTTTTTTTCACTAGTAATGGCGGCAATCAGTGATTTTTATCGTGACTGCGACACATCGGACACTTTTGACACATTTTTGGGACCAGAGACAATTATACAGACAGTGGCCCAGATTCAGCATAGCTTGCGCTATATTTGCGGGGGAGCAGGGCAACGATTTTGCCCTGCGCCCCCGCAAATATTTTGCGCTGCCCTCGATTCACGGAGCAGCAGCTCCGTGAACTGCGAGGGCGCGCCGGCAAATTTGCCCGGCGTAAGCGCGCGCAAGTTAAATGATCCCACCAGGGGCGGGAATCATTTAAATTAGGCGCGCTCCCGACGTGCATTGCGGCAAATGACGTCGCAAGGACGTCATTTGCTTCAAAGTGAACGTGAATGGCGTCCAGCGCCATTCACGAAGCACTTACGCAAACGACGTAACATTTGAACGTCGCGACGCGGGAGCGGCGGTATACTTTAGCACAGGCTGCCCCTGCTATTAGAAAGGGCAGCCTTGCGCTAAAGTAGCCATACGGAAACTCTGTACCTGGCTTGCGCGGGGCCCGCGCAAGATTGTGAATCAGTGGTAGTATGCAATTTGCATACTACACGCTGATACACAATGGGAGCGCCCCCTAGCGGCCCCCGCAAGAATGCAGCCTAAAATCTGCGAGGCATAAGAGCCTTATGTGTAACGAGGTTCCTGAATCAGGAGCACTCGTTACACCGGAGCAAGTAAGCAATTGCGCCGTATAACTCATGGTTACACGGGCGCAATCGCTTCTTGAATCTGGGCCACTTACAGACATTTATACAGCGATCAGTGCTATAAAAATGAACTGATGTATAAATGTCACGGACAGGGAAGGGGCTAACACTAGGGGGCGATCAAGGGGTTAACTGTGTTCCCTAGTGTGTGTTCTAACTGTGGGGGGGGGGTGGGACTGACTAGGTGGAGAGAGAGAGAGAGATCAGTGTTTATACTTAGTATGAACACACAATCGGTCTCCTCTCCCCTGAGAGAACCGGATCTGTGTGTTTACACACACAGATCCTGGTTCTCGCTCTGTCAAGAGCGATCGCAAGTGCCCGGCGGTCACTGCGATCCGACCGCGCACTCGCATTGGCTCCGAAATGGTGCCTTAGGCACGTGCACCCCCTAGTAGTCAAAGGTGAACCGGCGTACAGTTACCTTGGTTCGCCCAACACAAAAACAAACTTAGTGGTCCACCATAGATCTAATGGGGGGCCCTTCTCTTCCTCCAGATGAGGCAGAGCTGCGGGGACTCTCATCCATATGATGTGGAGATGTCCAAAGTTTTTTTAGATACTGGCAGTCAATATAAAAAAAAAAAAATCAAAAATCAAAATAACAAATTAAATACCAAATACAATACAAAAAATGTAAAAACACACCTTCCTAATAAAGAACAAAAAAGAAGTCAACAAAATACACATTTCTCAAAAAAAAAAAAATATATGAAATAATCAAAATTATACACTATGAAAAAAGACTCATAAATAAAGAATAAAAAAACACAATAGAGAGAAAACACGCCTTTCTAATTAAAGAATTAAAAAAAAATAAAGTACAAAAAATGTATTTCTAAGTAAAATGTTAAAAATACAGAACGAACAAACAAAAATTCCAATAGAAAAAAACACACCTACTAAACAAAGAATTAAAAAGAATAAAGTACAACGAAATCCATTTCTAAATAAAGGGTAGATTTTTTTTCTCAACTCTCCCCTAAACAGCCAACGGCAAAATCTATTTTTGACAAAAACACTTTATATCTCCTTAGAATGGAACTATGAAGGTGAACCGGTTTACTATAGTTTCTGTAAATACATTGAAATTCAGGTGAAAAATAAATAAAGTAAGACAAAAAAAAAAACGGACCAACTAAATAACAAAACTAGTCAGCACATGGAATAAGAACTCGGTTTCAACTTATAATTCATAGCGTTGCTTGTAGTGTAGAAGGGTTCAAACCTCTGTAAGCTTGTAATTCATCCCGGTTAGGAAGACTTACCCTCCCTTCCAGTCCCATTGACTACCAGGACAAGATCCTGTGGCACCCAAGGTGAAGATGCCTCAATGGCCCACCCCAGGAGCTGAGATGGATGAGTCCTGCATGTCTGTGCGTATATTGGCTGGGCCAACAGCCCTAACATTACCATGTTTGGTCCATTGGGAAACAAAGGGGTGTGGGCAAAGAGTTGGGTTGGATTTTTCAGATTTAATCCTAAGGCCCCGTACTCACGACCAAACATGTCCGCAGACCAGTTTCAGCAGACATGTTTGGCCGTGTGTTGGCCCGAGCGGACCATTTTCGGGCGGATCGGACAGGTTTCCAGCGGACAACTGTTTCCTGGACTTGCTTTAAAACAGTCCGCTGGAAACCTGTCCGCCCGGACATGTACGGTCGTCTGTACAGACCTACCGTACATGTCCTGCCGCCCGCCATCCCTCGCATGCGTCGAATGACTTCGATGCATGCGTGGAAGCATTTTAAAGGCGGGCTGCCCACGTCGCCACGTCACTGTCGCGGCGACACCGCGTCATCGACGCGGCGACATCGCGGACACGCCCTGCGTATTGTTTACGCGCGGACCTCTGTTCGATGGTGTGTATAGCCATCGAACAGAAGTCCCCGGGCAGTCCCCGGCCAGACATGTCCGATGGAAACGGTCTGCAGACCGTTTTCATCGGACATGTCCTGCCGTGAGTACAAGGCCTAATAAGTAGAGAGGGAAACAGAACAAGAATTTCCCCAAAATAATAATAATAATCAGGGCTGGGACAAGGTGTGAGCAGAAAGGCCGGCTGCCCTGGGTGCAATGGTTTATTGCAGGGATGCAGGTGCCATGACGCTAACCCTAAGGGAAGGGGGCGCAATTTGACATCTTTGCCCTGGGCTCTGGATGGCCTTGTTTCGGCTCTGCCCTGCACTCTCCGACAGCTCTCCTCCACCATTCACACTACACTCTCCGACAGCTCTCCTCCACCATTCACACTACACTCTCCGACAGCTCTCCACCATCCACACTACAGTCTCTGACAGCTCTCCTCCTCCATCCACACTACACTCTCCGACAGCTCTCCTCCACCATCCACACTACAGTCTCTGACAGCTCTCCTCCTCCATCCACACTACACTCTCCAACAGCTCTCCTCCACCATCCACACTACACTCTCCGGCAGCTCTCCTCCACCATCCACACTACACTCTCCGGCAGATCTTCTCTACCATCCACACTACATTCTCCGACAGCTCTCCCCCACCATCCACACTACAGTCTCCGACAGCTCTCCCCCACCATCCACACTACATTCTCCGACAGCTCTCCTCCACCATTCACACTACACTCTCCGACAGCTCTCCTCCACCATCAACACTACAGTCTCTGACAGCTCTCCTCCACCATTCACACTACAGTCTGCGACAGCTCTCCTCCACCATCCACACTACATTCTCCGACAGCTCTCCTCCACCATTCACACTACACTCTCCGACAGCTCTCCTCCACCATCCACACTACAGTCTCTGACAGCTCTCCTCCACCATTCACACTACAGTCTGCGACAGCTCTCCTCCACCATCCACACTACAGTCTCTGACAGCTCTCCTCCACCATTCACACTACACTCTCCGACAGCTCTCCTCCACCATCCACACTACAGTCTCTGACAGCTCTCCTCCTCCATCCACACTACACTCTCCGACAGCTCTCCTCCACCATCCACACTACACTCTCCGACAGCTCTCCTCCACCATCCACACTACACTCTCCGACAGCTCTCCTCCACCATCCACACTACACTCTCCGACAGCTCTCCTCCACCATCCACACTACACTCTCTGATAGCTCTCCTCCACTATTCACACTGCATTCTTTGACAGCTCTCCTCCACGATCCACACTACAATCTCTGACAGCTCTCCTCCACCATCCACACTACAATCTCTGACAGCTCTCCTCCACCATCCACACTACAATCTCTGACAGCTCTCCTCCACCATCCACACTACATTTTTTAACAGCTCTCCTCCACCATCCACACTACACTCTCCGGCAGCTCTCCTCCACCATTCACACTACACTCTCCGACAGCTCTCCTCCACCATTCACACTACACTCTCCGACAGCTCTCCTCCACCATCCACACTACAGTCTCTGACAGCTCTCCTCCACCATTCACACTACAGTCTGCGACAGCTCTCCTCCACCATCCACACTACATTCTCCGACAGCTCTCCTCCACCATTCACACTACACTCTCCGACAGCTCTCCTCCACCATCCACACTACACTCTCCGGCAGCTCTCCTCCTCCTTCCACACTACGCTCTCTGATAGCTCTCCTCCACCATTCACACTACACTCTCTGACAGCTCTCCTCCACCATCCACACTACTATCTCCCAAAAGCTCTCCTCATCCTTCCACACTACACTCTCTGATAGCTCTCCTCCACCATCCACACTACATTCTCCGACAGCTCTCCTCCACCATCCACACTACACTCTCTGACAGCTCTCCTCCACCATCCACTCTACACTCTCCGACAGCTCTCCTCCCACCATCCACACTACACTCTCCGACAGCTCTCCGCCTCCATCCACACTACACTCTCCGACAGCTCTCCTCCACCATCCACACTACACTCTCTGACAGCTCTCCTCCACCATCCACACTACACTCTCCGACAGCTCTCCTCCACCATCCACACTACACTCTCCGACAGCTCTCCACCATCCACACTACAGTCTCTGACAGCTCTCCTCCACCATTCACACTACAATCTCCGACAGCTCCCCTCCACCATCAACACTACACTCTCCAACAGCTCTCCTCCACCATTCACACTACAGTCTCCGACAGCTCTCCTCCACCATCCACACTACACTCCCCGACTGGTCTCCACCACCATCCACACTACACTCTCCGACAGCTCTCCTCCACCATTCACACTACACTCTCCGACAGATCTCCTCCACCATCCACACTACACTCTCCGACAGCTCTCCTCCACCATCCACACTACACTCTCCGACAGCTCTCCTACACCATCCACACTACACTCCCCGACTGGTCTCCACCACCATCCACACTACACTCTCCGACAGCTCTCCTCCACCATCAACACTACAGTCTCTGACAGCTCTCCTCCACCATTCACACTACAGTCTGCGACAGCTCTCCTCCACCATCCACACTACATTCTCCGACAGCTCTCCTCCACCATTCACACTACACTCTCCGACAGCTCTCCTCCACCATCCACACTACAGTCTCTGACAGCTCTCCTCCACCATTCACACTACAGTCTGCGACAGCTCTCCTCCACCATCCACACTACAGTCTCTGACAGCTCTCCTCCACCATTCACACTACACTCTCCGACAGCTCTCCTCCACCATCCACACTACAGTCTCTGACAGCTCTCCTCCTCCATCCACACTACACTCTCCGACAGCTCTCCTCCACCATCCACACTACACTCTCCGACAGCTCTCCTCCACCATCCACACTACACTCTCCGACAGCTCTCCTCCACCATCCACACTACACTCTCCGACAGCTCTCCTCCACCATCCACACTACACTCTCTGATAGCTCTCCTCCACTATTCACACTGCATTCTTTGACAGCTCTCCTCCACGATCCACACTACAATCTCTGACAGCTCTCCTCCACCATCCACACTACAATCTCTGACAGCTCTCCTCCACCATCCACACTACAATCTCTGACAGCTCTCCTCCACCATTCACACTGCATTCTTTGACAGATCTCCTCAACCATTCACACTGCATTCTTTAACAGCTCTCCTCCACCATCCACACTACATTTTTTAACAGCTCTCCTCCACCATCCACACTACACTCTCCGGCAGCTCTCCTCCACCATTCACACTACACTCTCCGACAGCTCTCCTCCACCATTCACACTACACTCTCCGACAGCTCTCCTCCACCATCCACACTACAGTCTCTGACAGCTCTCCTCCACCATTCACACTACAGTCTGCGACAGCTCTCCTCCACCATCCACACTACATTCTCCGACAGCTCTCCTCCACCATTCACACTACACTCTCCGACAGCTCTCCTCCACCATCCACACTACATTTTTTAACAGCTCTCCTCCACCATCCACACTACACTCTCCGGCAGCTCTCCTCCTCCTTCCACACTACGCTCTCTGATAGCTCTCCTCCACCATTCACACTACACTCTCTGACAGCTCTCCTCCACCATCCACACTACTATCTCCCAAAAGCTCTCCTCATCCTTCCACACTACACTCTCTGATAGCTCTCCTCCACCATCCACACTACATTCTCCGACAGCTCTCCTCCACCATCCACACTACACTCTCTGACAGCTCTCCTCCACCATCCACTCTACACTCTCCGACAGCTCTCCTCCCACCATCCACACTACACTCTCCGACAGCTCTCCGCCTCCATCCACACTACACTCTCCGACAGCTCTCCTCCACCATCCACACTACACTCTCTGACAGCTCTCCTCCACCATCCACACTACACTCTCCGACAGCTCTCCTCCACCATCCACACTACACTCTCCGACAGCTCTCCACCATCCACACTACAGTCTCTGACAGCTCTCCTCCACCATTCACACTACAATCTCCGACAGCTCCCCTCCACCATCCACACTACACTCTCCAACAGCTCTCCTCCACCATTCACACTACAGTCTCCGACAGCTCTCCTCCACCATCCACACTACACTCCCCGACTGGTCTCCACCACCATCCACACTACACTCTCCGACAGCTCTCCTCCACCATTCACACTACACTCTCCGACAGATCTCCTCCACCATCCACACTACACTCTCCGACAGCTCTCCTCCACCATCCACACTACACTCTCCGACAGCTCTCCTACACCATCCACACTACACTCCCCGACTGGTCTCCACCACAATCCACACTACACTCTCCGACAGCTCTTCTCTACCATCCACACTACAGTCTCCAACAGCTCTCCTCCTCCATCCACACTACACTCTCTGACAGCTCTCCTCCACCATCCACACTACACTCTCCGACAGCTCTCCGCCTCCATCCACACTACACTCTCCGACAGCTCTCCTCCACCATCCACACTACACTCTCCGACAGCTCTCCTCCTCCATCCACACTACATTCTCCGACAGCTCATCTCCACCATTCACACTACACTCTCTGATAACTCTCCTCCACCATTCACACTACAGTCTCCGACAGCTCTTCTCCACCATCCACACTACACTCTCCGACAGCTCTCCTCCACCATTCACACTACACTCTCCGACAGCTCTCCTCCACCATTCACACTACACTCTCTGATAACTCTCCTCCACCATCCACACTACACTCTCCGACAGCTCTCCTCCACCATTCACACTACACTCTCTGATAACTCTCCTCCACCATTCACACTACAGTCTCCGACAGCTCTCCTCCACCATCCACACTACACTCTCCGACAGCTCTCCTCCACCATTCACACTACACTCTCCGACAGCTCTCCTCTACCATCCACACTACACTCTCTGATAGCTCTCCTCCACCATTCACACTACACTCTCCAACAGCTCTCCTCCACCATTCACACTACACTCTCTGATAGCTCTCCTCCACCATCCACACTACACTCTCCGACAGCTCTCCCCCACCATCCACACTACACTCTCCGACAGCTCTCCTCCACCATCCACACTACACTCTCCGGCAGCTCTCCTCCACCATCCACACTACAATCTCCGACAGCTCTCCTCCACCATCCACACTACACTCTCCGACAGCTCTCCTCCCACCATCCACACTACACTCTCCGACAGCTCTCCTCCACCATCCACACTACACTCTCCGACAGCTCTCCTCCACCATCCACTCTACACTCTCCGACAGCTCTCCTCCCACCATCCACACTACACTCTCCGACAGCTCTCCGCCTCCATCCACACTACACTCTCCGACAGCTCTCCTCCACCATCCACACTACACTCTCTGACAGCTCTCCGCCTCCATCCACACTACACTCTCCGACAGCTCTCCTCCACCATTCACACTACACTCTCCGACAGCTCTCCTCCGCCATCCACACTACATTCTTTGACAGCTCTCCTCCACCATCCACACTACATTCTTTGACAGTTCCTCTTTTCAAAGTTTGGCAACTATGGGCGATTAATTTTTTACCGCCAGGTTTTGGCTTTGAATTTTTGGTTTTCATAGGTGTACTGGGTGCAGCCCCAAACCAGTAAGGGAAGTGGACCTCCTTCCCTCTTCCCCATTCCCTTACTTACCTTCATCCTGCTTGTTTCTCTTTACTCTCTGGTGCCTCTCTGGTGCCTCAGGTTCCCTGGATTAACTGTGCCTCTTAGCTTACACTGCTCAAATTTTACAAGGACTGGTGACCGTTTCCATTCCCATCAGTCAATACCAGTCAATTTATATGCTAGATGTACCGATCTGTCACAATATACATTATACCTAAAGTGGGTGCAAATCCCACTTCATACTGTAATTTTACAATCTTTCCTGAGGTTTATGTTCTCCTGCCGCCATTAGCGATTGACTCTCCTGCCTTCATCAGAGATCAGCTCTCACAACTTCATCAGGGTTTAGCTTTCCTGCCACTATCAGAGATTAGCTTGCCTGGCTTTATTAGAGATCACCTCTCTTTGTCTCCTCAAAGGTCTTCTCTCCTGATGTCATCAGAAGTCAGCTCTCCCGATGTCATCAGAGGTCAGCTCTCCCAATGTCATCAGAGGTTAGTTCTCCCGATGTCATCAGAGGTCAGCTCTCCCGATGTCATCAGAGGTCAGCTCTCCCAATGTCATCAGAGGTTAGTTCTCCCGATGTCATCAGAGGTCAGCTCTCCCAATGTCATCAGAGGTCAGCTCTCCCAATGTCATCAGAGGTTAGTTCTCCCGATGTCATCAGAGGTCAGCTCTCCCAATGTCATCAGAGGTCAGCTCTCCCAATGTCATCAGAGGTCAGCTCTCCCAATGTCATCAGAGGTTAGTTCTCCCAATGTCATCAGAGGTCAGCTCTCCCAATGTCATCAGAGGTCAGCTCTCCCGATGTCATCAGAGATCAGCTCTCCCGATGTCATCAGAGGTCAGCTCTCCCGATGTCATCAGAGGTCAGCTCTCCCGATGTCATCAGAGGTCAGCTCTCCCGATGTCATCAGAGGTCAGCTCTCCCGATGTCATCAGAGGTCAGCTCTCCTGATGTCATCAGAGGTCAGCTCTCCCGATGTCATCAGAGGTCAGCTCTCCCGATGTCATCAGAGGTCACCTCTCCCGATGTCATCAGAGGTCACCTCTCCCGATGTCATCAGAGGTCAGCTCTCCCGATGTCATCAGAGGTCAGCTCTCCTGCTGCCATCAGCGATTGGCTCTCCTGGCTTCATCAGAGATCAGCTGTCCTGCCGACCATCAGAGATTGGCTCTCCTGGCTTCATCAGAGATCAGCTGTCCTGCCGATCATCAGAGATTGGCTCTTCTTGCCTCATCAGAGGTCAGCTCTCCCAATGTCATCAGAGGTCAGCTTTTCCCATGCCACCAGTGATTGGATCTCCCAGTGCCATCGAAGGAACTGCGATGTCCATGTCATGACTATCCTCTGCACTCTGCTTATACAGAGTGTTTGATAAAGTGCAGGGACAGCCATCATATATACTTTGGGGCCCCAATGATTATAAATGAAGAGCCAAACAGTCAGAAAAGTGAAAACCCTCCACACCTTAGCCCCCCAAGGCTGTTGCCTCTTCTGCCTCTGGGTCGGCCCAGCCCTATCAGTGGCATCTTGTCACAACCTGACACACAGGTTATCAACAGAACACGGAGAGAAAACATTAATAAAGCCTAGACACATGTTCTAACCCCTCCCTATGCCATCCAAAACCAAGAAAGCAGATTTTGTCTGTAAGCCGAGACCTAAACTTTGCAGCTTAGTAATGAAATGTCATTACACTGACCTCCACCCCAGCCTAGGGGCCCTATGTACCATGAGCTATTCTTTAAAGATATATATATATATATGACACATAGGGCCAGATCCACAGCCAGCCGCCGTAACTTAAATATTCCCATTTAAGTTACACTGGCTGAAAATTTCTACCTAAGTGCCCGATCCACAAAGCACTTACCTAGAAATTTTCGGCTGTGTAACTTAAATCCGGCCGGCGGAAGGCGTTCCCAATTCAAATGGGGCGAGTCCCATTTAAATTAGGCACGCTCCCGCGCCGGACGTACTGCGCATGCTCGTGACGTCATTTTCCCGACGTGCATAGCGCGAAATTACGTTACGCCGAGCTTCGTGAATCGCGCCGGGTCAAAAAAGTTGCGTCGGGAAAGAAAAAGAGTTGCGGCGAAAAAAAAAAAAAAAAAAAAAAAAAAAAAAAGACAGCGTCGCTGGAAAGAAGGGTCTGCTTTTACAAGGTGTACTAACTTTACACTTTGTAAAAGCAGCCCTAATTTTACGATTGCAAACTAATACTTACGGAGAAAAAACGAAGCTGAAAAGCTTCGTGGATCTCCGTAAGTGCTAATTTGCATACCCTAGGCGGCATTTCGACACGAAATGCCCCCCATCGGCGGATGCGGTACTGCATCCTAAGATCCGGCAGTGTAAGTCCCTTACACATGTCGGATCTTGGGCCAGATTCACGTAGATCAGCGGATCTATAGATCCGCTCGATCTACGTGATTTAAGATCCGCTCCCGCAAGTTTGAGAGGCAAGTGGCTAATTCACAAACCACTTACCTCCAAACTTGCGGCGGCGGATCGTAAAACCCCCGGCGGAATTCAAATTCTGCGGCTAGGGGGAGTGTACTATTTAAATCAGGCGCGTTCCCGCGCCGATTTAAATGCGCATGCGCCGTCCGGGGAATTTCCCGGCGTGCATTGCTCCCACTGACGTCACTAGGACGTCAGTGGTTTCGACGTGAGCGTGACTTGCGACGCGCGTGTTTGTGAATCGGCGTACGCAAACGACGTTAGAAAATTCAAATTCGACGCGGGAACGCCGGCTATACTTAACATTGGCTGCGCCTGATAAAAGCAGGGGTAAGTATACGACGGGAAAGCCGCTACGGAAACGTCGTAAGAAGACTGCGTCGGGTCCGCGTACGTTCGTGAATTTGCGTATCTCGCTGATTTACATATTATTCAAGGTAAATCAGCGGGAACGCCCCCCGGCGCCATTGTTAAATCGAAAATAAGATCCGACAGTGTAACACATTGTAACACTGTCAGATCTTAGCCCTATCTATGCGTATGTGATTCAATGAATCAGACGCATAGATAGGACCAGTGTAAGTCAGAGATACGATGGTGTATCTGGAGATACACCGTCGTATCTCTTTGTGAATCTGGCCCTTCTGCCTATCTATGAGAAACTGATTCTGTGGATCAGTTCCAAAGATAGAAACAGGGATACGACGGCGTATCAGTAGATCCGCCTGCGTATCTCTTTTAAAGGATCTGGCCCATAGACCAGAGAATGTACCAGAAGGTAGAGGACAGGAAGACTGGCGCCCTTCGCTGGACTGCAGGGCCCATGACTCAGGGTTGGGGTATAACTAGAAATAGCGTGTTGGCTCTGTTGATGTTTGGGAAAGGTTACGGCTAATAATTTGGCTTCATTGGAAGCTTTCAGTTGGGTTCCCACTTTTCTGTATATAATTCACTTTAGGCTCCATGCACACAGAAGCTGATAAACTGTGTTTATTGTTTTTTTTTCTTTTTTTTTAAAGCCCATAAACCAAACTCTATGTTAGCCTCTGTGCCCATGCACACATGATCGTTTTTTAGTGTTAATGAGCTTTGGAGTTTATTGGCTTTTTACTGAACGCCCAAAATTTGCATTCAAAGTGCTGTTTTTCGGCGTGAAAAAAAAACACAAAAAAAAACGCAAAACGCAGAAAAACGCAAAAAAAAACGCTGGAAAACGCTGAAAAAAAAAGCTAAAAAACGCTACACTGAAAAACACTAATAAAAGCTATTGCAAAATGCTAAAAACGTTGAAAGGCGAAGCTACTGTCGTTTTTTTTATAGCTTCTTTTATCTTCTGTGTGCATGGAGCCTTATTGGCTGTGTGTGGTTTCCACTCCCCGTATAATAATAGACATTAACCTGTAGAGTTCTCTCAGTCCACAGAAAAAATAAGGTTTGGTCTTATTACCGGTGTACCTCAAGGTTCAGTGTTATTACTGGTGTACCCCAAGGTTCAGTGTTATTACTGGTGTACCCCAAGGTTGTGTTATTACTGGTGTACCCCAAGGTTGTGTTATTACTGGTGTACCCCAAGGTTCAGTGTTATTAGTGGTGTACCCCAAGGTTCAGTGTTATTACTGGTGTACCCCAAGGTTCAGTGTTATTACTGGTGTACCCCAAGGTTGTGTTATTACTGGTGTACCCCAAGGTTCAGTGTTATTAGTGGTGTACCCCAAGGTTCAGTGTTATCAGTGGTGTACCCCAAGGTTCAGTGTTATTAGTGGTGTACCCCAAGGTTCAGTGTTATTAGTGGTGTACCCCAAGGTTCAGTGTTATTAGTGGTGTACCCCAAGGTTCAGTGTTATTAGTGGTGTACCCCAAGGTTCAGTGTTATTACTGGTGTGCCCCAAGGTTCAGTGTTATTACTGGTGTACCCCAAGGTTCAGTGTTATTACTGGTGTACCCCAAGGTTCAGTGTTATTACTGGTGTACCCCAAGGTTCAGTGTTATTACTGGTGTACCTCAAGGTTCAGTGTTATTACTGGTGTACCCCAAGGTTCAGTGTTATTACTGGTGTACCCCAAGGTTGTGTTATTACTGGTGTACCCCAAGGTTGTGTTATTACTGGTGTACCCCAAGGTTCAGTGTTATTAGTGGTGTACCCCAAGGTTGTGTTATTACTGGTGTACCCCAAGGTTCAGTGTTATCAGTGGTGTACCCCAAGGTTCAGTGTTATCAGTGGTGTACCCCAAGGTTCAGTGTTATTAGTGGTGTACCCCAAGGTTCAGTGTTATTACTGGTGTGCCCCAAGGTTCAGTGTTATTACTGGTGTACCCCAAGGTTCAGTGTTATTACTGGTGTACCCCAAGGTTCAGTGTTATTACTGGTGTACCCCAAGGTTCAGTGTTATTACTGGTGTACCTCAAGGTTCAGTGTTATTACTGGTGTACCCCAAGGTTCAGTGTTATTACTGGTGTACCCCAAGGTTGTGTTATTACTGGTGTACCCCAAGGTTGTGTTATTACTGGTGTACCCCAAGGTTCAGTGTTATTAGTGGTGTACCCCAAGGTTGTGTTATTACTGGTGTACCCCAAGGTTCAGTGTTATCAGTGGTGTACCCCAAGGTTCAGTGTTATCAGTGGTGTACCCCAAGGTTCAGTGTTATTAGTGGTGTACCCCAAGGTTCAGTGTTATTACTGGTGTACCCCAAGGTTCAGTGTTATTACTGGTGTACCCCAAGGTTGTGTTATTACTGGTGTACCCCAAGGATCAGTGTTATTATTGGTGTACCCCAAGGTTATGTTATTAACCCCTTCAATACCGGGCTTTTATACCCACATCCATACCGGGCCTATTCTGGCACTTCTCTCCTACATGTAAAAATCATCATTATTTTGCTAGAAAATTCCTCAGAACCCCCAAACATTATAGATTTTTTTTAGCAGACACCCTAGGGAATAAAATGGCGGTCATTGCACGGTATTTGCGCAATCATTTTTCAAATGCCTTTTTTTGGGAAAAAAAATGGTTTCATTCATTAAAAAAATAACAAAAAAGTAGTTAGCCCAATTTTTTTGAAAAATATGAAAGATGACGTTACGCCGAGTAAATAGATACCTAATATTATCACGCTTTAAAATTGTGCACCCTCATGGAATGGCGCCAAACTTCGTTACTTAAAACTCTCCATAGGCGACACTTTGAAAAAATTTACAGGTTACCAGTTTAGAGTTACAGAGGAGATCCAGTGCTAGAATTGTTGCACACGCTCTAATGACCACGGCGATACCTCACATGTGTGGTTTGAACAACGTTTACATACGTGGGCGGGACTTACGTGTGCGTTCGCTTCTGAGCGCGAGCTACCGGGGACAGGGGCATTTTAAAATTTGATTTTTTTTTTTTTACTTTATTTATTTATTTTTTACACTTTTTTTACATTTTTTTTGATCACTTTTATTCCTATTACAAGGAATGTAAACATCCCTTGTAATAGGAAGGGTGTGTGACAGGTCCTCTTTATGGAGAGATGAGGCGGGGTCAATATGACCTTCCCCACATCTCTCCTCCAGGCTGGAAAGCATAAGATTGTGAAAAAAAATTCCCGATCTCATGCTTACTAGCCGCAATTGCGGCTTTGTTTATATTCCGGTACCCAGAGCGTGATGTCATCACATCGCGCCCGGGCCTCCGACGGTCATAGAGATGACTGGTGACCATCTGGTCACTAGTCATCTCTATGCTTCCTATCCGGCGCAGGGCGATTCTTTCTCCGGGCCCCCGATGGCACGGGAGAGCCCGGAGAAGCACCGGATGGCGGCGGGAGGGGGGGATGTCCCCTCCTGCCGTCTATAAGAACGATCAAGCGGTGGAACCGCTGCTATGATCGTTCTTATGGTGCGCAGGATCGCCGCCGAAACACAATGATATCTGAATGATGCCTCTAGCTGCTCCCATCATTCAGATGACGTCATATGACGTCCACCCGGGATGGGAAATCCTCTCTGTGGACGTCAAGGCCTAGATTCACGTAGGGCGGCGCAAGTGTGGGCGGGCGTAGCGTATCGTATTTACGCTACGCTGCCGCAACTTAGAGAGGCAAGTGCTGTTTTCACAAAGCACTTGCGTCCTAAGTTACGGCGGCGTAGCATAAATGTGCTGGCGTAAGCGCACCTAATTCAAATTGTGAAGAGGTGGGCGTGTTTTATGCAAATGAATCGTGACCCGACATGATTGACGTTTTGAACGAACGGCGCATGCGCTGTCCGTGGACGTATCCCAGTGCGCATGCGTCGGATAGAATGCCTAAGATACGTCGAACACTGCCTACGACGTGAACGTAACTTACGCACAGCCCTATTCACGTACGACTTACGCAAACGACGTAAAAAGATACGCTTGTTCCGACGTCCATACTTTGCATGGGCTGCGCCACCTAGAGACCTGATTTATCTTTACGCCGGCGTATGTCTTATGTAAACGGCGTAACTAAATGCGACGGGCGCACATACGTTCGTGAATCAGCGTATCTTGCTCATTTACATATTCGACGCGGAAATCAACGGAAGCACCACCTATCGGCCAGCGTAAATATGCACCCTAAGATACGACGGCGTAGGAGACTTACGCCACTCGTATCTTGGCCAAATCTATGCGTAACTGATTCTATGAATCAGGCGCATTGATACGACGGCGGCCATTCGGACTTACTACGGCGTATCTGGAGATACGCCGTCGTAAGTCTTTGTGAATCTGGGCCCATATGTCTATGTGCGGTATTAAAGTGGTTAATGGTGTTCCCAAAGGTTCAGCGTTATTTTTATTTTTTTGGTTTAATCAAGCAACTTTTATTCAATAACCATTCATTCAATTGTATCATTCTATAGATGTTTTGGGTTGACTCCTCCTGAAGAAGCGCCATTGGCCGCGAAACTTGTTGAGGCCTACGTCTGTACCTACATCACTACGCCTCTACATACCTGTGGGGCTTCTATGTTTTTAAGTGACAACTTAATGTGGAATTTTTGCAAACAATTACAATTGTTATTGCTGTAATATCTGTTTCTTGTGTAATTTTTATATAATTACCTTGTTTAATGCTTGGGGACCGAGATAGTCCCTAAAATCATTAACGTCTTGGGCAACCAATTGGAGTAGCCCTTGAAAATCCCCTTTCCCCCCTCACTATCTAACTACAGGATGATGGTTCCTATTTTTATATATTCTATTGTTTTTTTTAGGCAATATCCCTTAATCTTTATGGACCTTGCTTTGTGCTGTGGTGGGCAGTCATGTTGGAACAGGAAGGGGCCGTCCCCCAAACTGTTCCCACAAAGTTGGGAGCATGAAATTGTCCAAAATGTCTTGGTATGCTGACGCCTTAAGAGTTCCCTTCACTGGAACTAAGGGGCCAACCCAACCCCTGAAAAACAACCCCACACCATGATCCCCCCTCCCCCCACACCATAATCCCCCCTCCACCACCAAATGATTTGGACCAGTGCACAAAGCAAGGTCCATAAAGACATGGATGAGTGAGTTTCGGGTGAAGGAACTTGACTGGGCTGCACTTCAACCCAAAAGAACACATTTGGGATGAATTAGAGCAGAGAGCCAGGCCTTCTTATTCACATCAGTGCCCAACCTCACAAATGCTCTTCTGGAAGAAAGGTCAAACATTCCCATAGACACCCTCCTAAACCTCGTGGACAGACCTTCCCATAGACACACCCCTAAACCTTGTGGACAAACCTTCCCATAGACACACCCCTAAACATTGTGGACAGACCTTCCCATAGACACACCCCTAAACCTTGTGGACAGACCTTCCCATAGACACACCCCTAAACCTTGTGGATGGCCTTCCCATAGACACACCCCTAAACCTTGTGGACAAACCTTCCCATAGACACACCCCTAAACATTGTGGACAGACCTTCCCATAGACACACCCCAAAACCTTGTGGACAGACCTTCCCATAGACACACCCCTAAACCTTGTGGACAGACCTTCCCATAGACACACCCCTAAACCTTGTGGACAGACCTTCCCATAGACACACCAATAAACCTTGTGGATAGACCTTCCCATAGACACACTCCTAAACCTTGTGGACAGACCTTCCCATAGACACACTCCTAAACCTTGTGGACAGTCTTCCCAGAAGAGTTGAAGCTGTTATAGCTGCAAAAGGGCGGGGCCAACTCAATATTGAACCCTACGGACTAAGACTGGGATGCCATTAAAGTTCATGTGTGCGTGTAAAGGCAGACGTCCTAAGACTTTTGACAATATAGTGTAACCATGTCTGTAACAATCTATCAAGAACAAGCTGTGGAGGTGCCCCCCCCCCCCGGTATGTTTAGCCAACAATGCCAGATACTCGTAAATTTCTTTGGTGAATTCCTGTGATAGTACGTGTTTCTTTCACAAACAAGTATGGTATTAACTGTTTGGATCCACCGTGTGCTCGTTGGAGATCGTGCTGAGAGCCAGTACTTCACTATTTCTCGCTAGGTATAAAAGCCGAATAAGAGCAGAAGGGGGGGTGGGGATTCTAACTCATCATTAAGACTTCCTCAGTGGATCCATTGCTCAGTTGAAACTTGATAAACTTGGTTAATGATGGATACTATTCCTACGATTCCAATATCTCACTTATTTAGGGGTATTTCCATAGCATATGGATAATATCCCCCGAATGAATCCAACATGTAGGGCATATGGGGGATTCTCATCTACCCCACTCGCGAAGCTGTACTGGAGTCCAATACAGTGGAACCTCGGATTGCGAGTAACGCGGTTAACAAGCGTTTTGCAAAATACGAGCGCTGAATTTTGAAAAATCCTAACTCGGTTTGCGAGTGTTGTTTCACAACACGAGCAGGATTCAGGCCAAAGCAGTGTGCAGTACTGCATATGGGGGGGGCGCCGGAGTCGAGCGGAGCCGATCTAAGCCGATTGGCGCCGTTCGGAAAGACTCGGAAATAGGCCTTTCCGAGGTTTGTTGAGGTCAGCCGAGCTGTCCTCGGGCCTTTCCAGCTGTTTCCAAGGCTCTCCGGCGCCCCCCCCCCCCCCCACCTGTAGATAGATGGACAGATCAACAAGTCTATGGAAGAGTCTTCTATAGTGTATAGCTGTAGACTGTAAAGAGCTGGAATTGTGCAGCAAAAAAGTACGTTTGTGGGACAGCCAGACCACCTTGATCCTTAGGGTAAGGTTCAATGTTATTGGTGGTGTACCCCAAGGGTCAGTGTTATTAGTGGTGTACCCCAAGGTTTAGTTTTATTAGTGATGTACCCCGAGGTTCAGTGTGATTAGTAGGGTACCCCAAGGTTCAGTGTTATTAGTGGGGAATCCCAAGGTTCAGTGATATCAGTGGTGTACCCCAAGGTTCAGTGATATCAGTGGTGTACCCCAAGGTTCAGTGTTATTAGTCAGGTACCCCAAGGATCAATGTTATTAATGAGGCCCCTTAAGGATCAGTATTAGTGGGGAACCCCAAGGTTCAGTGTTATTAGTGGGGTATCCCAAGGATCAGTGTGATTAGTAGGGTACCCCAAGGGTCAGTGTTATTAGAGGGGTATCCCAAGGGTCAGTGTTATTAGTGATGTACCCCAAGGTTCAGTGTTATTAGTGGTGTACCCCAAGGCTCAGTGTTATTAGTATTGTACCCCCAAGGTTCAGTGATATCAGTGGTGTACCCCAAGGTTCAGTGTTATTAGTCAGGTACCCCAAGGATCAGTGTTATTAGTGGGGTGCCCCAAGGATCAATGTTATTAATGAGGCCCCTTAAGGATCAGTATTATTAGTGGGAAACCCCAAGGATCAGTGTTATTAGTAGGGTACCCCAAGGTTCAGTGTTATTAGTGGGGAACCCCAAGGTTCAGTGTTATTAGTAGAATACCCCAAGGTTCAGTGTTATTAGTCAGGTACTCCAAGATTTAGATGTTATTAGTAGGATACCCCAAGGTTTGGTGTTATTAGTAGTGTACCCCAAAGATCAGTGTTATTAGTCAGGTACCCCAAGGTTCAGTGTTATTAGTAAGGTATCCCAAGGTTCGGTGTTATTAGTAGGATACCCCAAGGTTTGGTGTTATTAGTAGTGTACCCAAAGATCAGTGTTATTAGTAGGGTATCCCAAGGTTCAGTGTTATTATTAGGGTACCCCAAGGTTCAGTGCCATTAGTCAGGTACCCCAAGGTTCAGTGCCATTAGTCAGGTACCCCAAGGTTCAGTGTTATTAGTAGGGTATCCCAAGGTTCAGTGTTATTAGTAGGGTATCCCAAGGTTCCGTGTTATTAGTAGGCTACCCCAAGGTTCAGTGCTATTAGTCAGGTACCCCAAGGTTCAGTGTTATTAGTCAGGTACCCCAAGGTTCAGTGTTATTAGTCAGGTACTCCAAGATTTAGTGTTTTTAGTAGGATACCCCAAGGTTTGGTGTTATTAGTAGTGTACCCCAAAGATCAGTGTTATTAGTAGGTTACCCCAAGGTTCAGTGTTATTAGTAGGGTATCCCAAGGTTCAGTGTTATTAGTAGGGTACCCCAAGGATCAGTGCTATTAGTCAGGTACCCCAAGGTTCAGTGTTATTAGTAGGGTATCCCAAGGTTCAGTGTTATTAGTAGGGTATCCCAGGGTTCGGTGTTATTAGTAGGGTATCCCAAGGTTCAGTGTTATTAGTAGGGTATCCCAAGGTTCGGTGTTATTAGTGGGGAATCCCAAGGTTCAGTGTTATTAGTAGGGTATCCCAAGGTTCGGTGTTATTAGTAGGGTATCCCAAGGTTCAGTGTTATTAGTGTGGTACCCCAAGGTTCAGTGCTATTAGTCAGGTACCCCAAGGTTCAGTGTTATTAGTAAGGTATCCCAAGGTTCGGTGTTATTAGTAGGGTATCCCAAAGTTCGGTGTTATTAGTAGGGTATCCCAAGGTTCAGTGTTATTAGTGGGGAATCCCAAGGTTCAGTGTTATTAGTGGGGAATCCCAAGGTTCAGTGTTATTAGTGGGGTACCCCAAGGTTCAGTGTTATTAGTAGGGTATCCCAAGGTTCGGTGTTATTAGTAGGGTATCCCAAGGTTCAGTGTTATTAATGGTGTGCCCAAAAGTTCTGTGTTATTTGTGGTGTACCCCAAGGATCAATGTTATTAGTCAGGTACCCCAAGGTTTAGTGTTAATAGTGGGGTACCCCAAGGTTTGGTGTTATTAGTAGTGTACCCCAAGGATCAGTGTTATTAGTAGCGTACCCCAATTTTCAATGTTATAAGTGGTGTACCCCAATGTTCAGTATTATAAGGGGTGCACCCCAAGGTTCAGTGCTGTTTATCTAATAATAGACATATCTTAGAACTGTAAATGACAACTTACCTTTAGAAGGACGAGACTGAAAGATGACAGAAGGTTTTCTGTTTTTTTCTCAGCCCCTTCAAGGTCATATCATCCTACATCCAGGGAAATCTTGTGAGACTTATGCTCCCGAGGAACAGGTGCATGCCGTATGAAGAAGGTTGTAGGCTGCAGGTAGGAGAGGTGAGATATGGCTGCCAGCTATCAAGGCTCTTCATCTTATGGAAGGGAGGGGTGAGCAGTGAGGGAGGGGGAAATCAGTTCTCTACATTCAGCATTCTTCACTGCTGTCTATTAGAACTGCTGTTCAAGTTCAGGAAAATTGTAAATTCAACCAATTAAGGCAGATTTTTTTCTAAAAAATATAGAACCAAACATCTGCAGTATTTGGGTGCACTTATTTCCGGCGACATAAGTGACCAAATTGAATTGATGACAATGATAGAATTCCCTTCATTTTACGCCATGATTGACATATGCAGGCAGGTTTCCACTCTGTAAACACAAATAGGTAGATTTAAAGAGATTGGACTAACTTTAGGGCGGCCTAGCCTAGCCTGTTTAGGCTACACCGCCGTAAATTAGCTAGGCTAGTAGTGATTCTCAATCTACTTACCTGCTAATCTATGGCGGCGTAGCCTCAAACGAGCGGGCGTAAGGGCGCCTAATTCAAATGACTTGGAGGAAGGGCGTGTATCATGGTAATGAGGCTTGACCTCACGTTTTTGAAGTTTTTTTACACTGCGCATGCGTCGGCCGACTACATTTCCCAGTGCGCATTGCGGCTAAGTACGCCGTACGGGCCTATTGATTTCGACGTGGACGTAAACAATGTAAATCCCGATTCGCGGATGACTTACGCAAACAACGTTAAAATTTCGAATTTCGCGGCGGGAACGGCGGCCATACTTAACATTGGCTAGGCCACTAGAGCATAGCTCTAACTTTAGGCGGCCTATCTCTTACGGAAACAACGTAATTCGACTGCGGCGGCCACGCCTAAGTTTGTGAATCGGCGTACAAGCTCATTTACATAATCTACACCGGCCGCAATGGAAGCGCCACCTAGCGGTCAGCCAAAACATTGCAATCTAAGATAGGACGGCGCAAGCCGTCGTATCTTAGATATGTTTAAGTGTATCTCTGTTAGAGAATACACTTAAACATAGGTCGGCTTAGATTCAGAGTTAGGTCGGCTTATCTGTAGATAAGCCGGCCTAACTCTTTCTGAATCTACCTAAAACTGTTGGTTGAGATGGAGTCATTTCATTGGGCGCCATGACTGATATGGATTGCATCGCTGGATGCCATGATTGACAGTTTGGATAGGGGTCTGGTTGGAATATTATGGGGAATCCCATAACACTCCTGAAGGTGGAGATGGGTTTTGCTGCGTGTTAGTACCAGGTCACAGTCCTCAAAATTCATACACCAGGAGGTGAGCAAGCCGGGGTCTAGTAGCAGAAATTGCAGGTAGGGATCAAGCAGCAGCATAATCAGTAAACAAGCCAAAGATCAGTAACAAGTGCTTACAGGTTCGGATCAGGTTCGGATCAGGTTCGGATCAGGCGGAATCGTAGTTGAGGGACAATCCAAAGGTTGGTAATGAACGGCAGCAAAAATATGGATGACATCAGGAGCAACAAGTGTGAGATATTTCCTGGAGAGAGCTGGAGAAAGCAAAATAATTTGGCAAACTGAAATGTGGAGGCATGGCTTTAATAGGAAGTTTAGTGTCATGTTCTTTTGTCAGGGCAGGTTTCCTGCAGTATATTGCAGTGCGTTACTGCATGTTTAACACAGTATATTTCAGTGCGTTATTGTAGGTTTACCACAGTATTTAGCAGTGTTAGAGCACCTTTACCACAGTATATTGCAGTGCGTTACTGCATGTTTAATGCAGTACATTTCAGTGCGTTATTGCAGGTTTACCACGGTATATTGCAGTGTGTTATTGCAAGTGTATTACAGTATATTTCAGTGCATTGGTGCACATTTACTGCAGTAAATTAGAGTGTGTTGGTGCACATTTAACGCAGTATATTTCAGTGAGTTACTGCACAATTACTGTAGTATATTGCAGTGCATCAGTGCACATTTAACGCCGTATATTTCAGTGCGTTATTGCAGGTTTACCACAGTATATTGCAGTGCATTAGTGCACGTGTATTAGAGTATATTTCAGTGCATTGGTGCACGTTTATTGCAGTAAATTTCAGTGTGTTGGTGCACATTTAACACAGTATATTTCAGTGGGTTAGTGCAAGTTTACCACAGTATAATGCAGTGCATTAGTGCATGCACATTTAACACAGTAGATTTCAGTGCAGTATTGCATGTTAAACGCAAAATATTTCAGTGCGTTACTGCACATTTACCTCAGTATATTGCAGTGCATCAGTGCACATTTAATGCAGTATATTTCAGTGCATTGGTGCACGTTTATCACAGTATATTGCAGTGTCTTGGTGCACATTTAACGCAATATATTTCAGTGCGTTGGTGCACGTTTACCACAGTATATTGCAGTGCACATAAATAGCTGGATTCAGGATGGCGGGCGCATAGTTGCGGCGGCGTAGTGTATGGCATTTACACTACGTCGCCGTAAGTTAGCGAGGCAAGTACATGATTCACAAAGTACTTTCCTGCTAAGTTACGGCAGCGTAGCGTAAATTCAAATAATTCAAATTCGGCTGAGGGGGCGTGTTTTATGCTAATGGGGGGTGACCTGACGTCATTGACGTATTTTACGAACGGCGCATGCGCCGTCCGTGTACATATCCCAGTGTGCATTGCGGCAAAGTACGCCGCACGGTCCTATTGTTTTCGACGTGGACGTAAATGACGTAAATCCCTATTCAAGGACAACTTACGCAAACGACGTAACATTTTCAAATTTCGACGCGGGAACGACGGCCATACTTAACATTACTATTCCAGCTTTTTGATGGAATAACTTTAGGCCTGAAAGTGCGTTACGTAAACGGCGTATCTGTACTGCGTCGGGCAAGCGTACGTTCGTGAATCGGCGTATCTACTCATTTACATATTCTAGGCCGACCGCAATGGAAGCGCCACCTAGCGGTCAGCCTAAAAATTACACTTTAGGATACAACGGTGTAAGACACTTACGCCGCTCGTATCTGAGCCTAATTTAAGCGTATCTGGTTACCAGAATACGCTTAAATTAGCGTCAGCGCAGATTCAGACTTAGGCTGGCGAATCTACTGATACGCCAGCCTAAGTCTATCTGAATCCACCTATTAAAGTAGTATATATCAGTGCGTTATTGCATGTTTAATGCAGTATATTTTAGTGTGTTATATTTCAGAGCGTTACTTCACATTTATTGCAGTCTATTGCAGTGTGTCAGTGCACGTTTAAAGCAGTACATTTTTAGCGAATTATTGCAAGTTTAACAAGTATATTTCAGTGTGTTATATTTCAGTGCATTACTGCACATTTCATGCAGTATATTGCAGTGCGTCAGTGCAGTTTTTACTGCAGTATGTTATAGTGTGTCAGTAGAGTGTGTCTGTGTAGTAAGTAATCAAGTTAAAGTCCACCAAACACCACTTTCCATTGATTAAAGTGCATCTACGTACATATTTCCCCATCTTTATTACATTTTGTTAATAAGCCCCCTCATCATGTCTGGGGACCAACAAGCAGAGGCAGACATTCCCATGGCACTGTGAGGGGGTCAGCAGCGTATCAGCGTATGTGTTCACAGGCAAAGGTGGGCACAGCCATTACTTGATTCAGATCTTGGTTCTGAGGTTGAGAAAAGTAGGAACATGGGCCTACAGATAGGGCAGAACACTGGCTAACAACAAATTGTCAGTCATGTTGCCCAAGCCGTAGTGTATTGGCAAGTTGGCTTCAGAGATGATGAGGTCAGTGACACGACTTGGGTGCTGGATAGAGCAGAGGAGGAAAGCGAGGCACAACAATTTTGCAGAATGTGCTGTACCACAATGGCTGGTTAAAAAGAAAACAGTAAAGTGCAGCGCTGAAAATGATGTTTTGATGTGATTACATTTTTTGGGGGTTTAAATGAATAAGATAGTGCTGTCTATATGAACTGAACCATTAGATTGCACCTATGTGCTAAGTGCAATATGAACACAATAAATAAATGAAAACAAAATTATTGGTGCATAAAACAAAAATCTAAAATATTGATAAACTAATAGCTGGATTCAGAGACGTTTACGCCGGCGTATCAGTAGATACGCCGGCGTAACCAGATACGCTTAAATTAGGCTAAGATACGAGCGGCGTAAGTCTCCTCCGCCGTCGTATCTTAGGGTGCATATTTACACTGGCCGCTAGGTGGTGCTTCCGTTGTTTTCCGCCTCGAATATGCAAATGAGCAAGATACGCCGATTCACGAACGTACGTGCGCCCGTCGCAATTAGTTACGCCGTTTACGTAAGTGATACGCCGGCGTAAAGATAAAGCTGCTCCCTAGGTGGCGCAGCCCATGCAAGGTATGGATGTCGGAACAAGCCTATCTTTTTACGTCGTTTGCGTAAGTCGTACGCGAATCAGGGTTGGACGTAATTTACGTTCACGTCGAAACGGCGTACTTTGGAGCGATGCACACTGGGATATGTCCACGGACGGCGCATGCGCCGTTCATTAAAAACGTCAATCACGTCGGGTCACCAGTCATTAACATAAAACACGCCCCCCCTGTTCCACATTTGAATTAGGCGCGCTTAGCCCGGCCCATTTACGCTACGCCGCCGTAACTTAGGAGGCAAGTGCTTTGTGAATACAGCACTTGCCTCTCTGACTTACGGCGGCGTAGCGTATATGCGATACGCTACGCCGCCTCAAAGTTATGCCAGTGTATCTGAATCTAGCTATAAGTGTATAGATGCACAAAATGATAAATGTGAATCTATATTAACCACTAGCCACCCGGCGGCCGACTATTTACGGCCGCAAGGTGGCTCTAATCTGCCGGGAGGCCGTCTATATACGGCCTCCGGTCGCGCGCCATTGGGGGTGCAGATGCCGATGCGCAGTGCCTGGCGGCCGCGATGTCCGCCAAGCACCCGCGTTTGGCAGTCACAGAGCCAGGGACGTGGATCTCTGTGTGTAAACACAGAGATCCACGTTCCTGTTAGGGAGAGGAGACAGATGGTATGTCCCTTGTACATAGGGACAACCATCGGTCACCTCCCTCAGTCACCCCCCTCCCCCCACAGTAAAAATCACTCCCAGGGTACGAATTTAACCCCTTCCTCGCCCCCTAGTGTTAACCCCTTTCCTGGCAGTCACATTTATACAGTAATCAGTGCATATTTATAGCACTGTTCGCTGTATAAATGTGAATGGTCCCAAAAATGTGTCAAAAGTGTCCGATGTGTCCGCTGTAATATCGAAGTCGTGCCAAAAATCGCAGATCACCGCCATTTCTAGTAAAAAAAAATAATAAAAAAAAGTAATAATTCTATCCCCTATTTTGTAGGCGTTATAACGTTTGCGCAAACCAATTACTATACGCTTATTGCGATTTTTTACCAAAAATATGTAGAAGAATACGTATCGGACTAAGCTGAAAAAAAATATATATATATTTTTTTTAACCACTTAAGACCCGGACCTTAAGGCAGGTAAAGGACCTGGCCAGTTTTTGCGATTCGGCACTGCGTCGCCTTAACTGACAATTGCGCGGTCTTGCGAAGTGGCTCCCAAACAAAATTGGTGTCCTTTTTTTCCCACAAATAGAGATTTCTTTTGGTGGTATTTGCTCACCTCTGCGGTTTTTATTTTTTGCGTTATAAACAAAAATTGAGCAAAAATTTTGAAAAAAATTCTATATTTTTTGCTTTTTGCTATAATAAATATCCCCCAAAAATATATAAACATTTTTTTTCCTCAGTTTAGGCCGATACGTATTCTTCTACCTATTTTTGGTAAAAAAATCGCAATAAGCGTTTATCGATTGGTTTGCGCAAATTTTATAGTGTTTACAAAATAAAGGATAATTTTATTGCATTTTTATTAATTTTTTTTTTTTACTACTAATGGCGGCGATCAGCGATTCTTTTCGTGACTGCGACATTATGGCGGACAAATCGGACAATTTTGACACATTTTTGGGACCATTGTCATTTTCACAGGATAATTAGGTGGATTTTAGGGGGAACTCCACGCCATTATTTTTACATTTGGGGTGGAGTTCCCCTTAAAATCCACACCAAACCTGAAGGGTCTGGTTATGGATATTTAGGGGGAACCCCACGTCTTTTTTTTTTTAAATTGACGGTGGGTTCCCCTTAATATCCATACCAGACCTAAAGGGTCTGGTTATTGAATTTGGGGGGACCTCTGCGCATTTTTTTTTTCCGAACTCCGAACCCGGACTGGAACTTTCAGCAATTATTCGGGTTCGGGAAAAACCCAAAGTCTGTACCGAACCCAAACTTTACAGTTCGGGTTTGCTCGACTCTTTTGGGGATACATGGCTGGGAGGAGGCAGTTCCAGATACTGTATTCCTCAGTGACCCCGGGGAGTCTGCTTCTCAAGCCTCCGCAAACTTGCAGTGCATGGGCTCCCTCATTCTTCAAAGCCTACAAAAGAACTCATCCTATCCCCACAGAGGGAGCAGAAGATAACATTTCTTGAGGACACCTTAAAGAGTATATGTAATGCCTTTCCAGACTCTGGTAGGTTACAATCTCATGGAAAACATGGAAAAAAGTTTTGAGGTTTCTGTTGGTCAAGAGAGGGGCGGTGGAGAAGGGGGCTGCTCAGTGATGCTTTTCAACTTTTTTTTAGTCCTCGGCACCCAGGGCTGTCAGCTTTCGCATCTTATCGGCAGTGTCTGCAACATATTGTGGGATATTATCTAGGGGCAAAAACAGAGCTGGAGAGCTTTCCAGTTGACGATCCTCTGAGTTTCTTGGTCATGAGAATAGACCACTGCCCAGAACTTGCCCAGTATGCAACTGAGCTGCTGGGCTGTCCTGCATCCAGTGTGCTATCTGAATGGGCATTCAGTGCTGCCAGAGGTTTTGTGACAGATAAGAAAGCGTGTCTGTCCACAGACTCTGTGGACCAGCTGACATTTATCAAAATTAATCATTCCAGTTTTCTGGATCTTGAATCTCTGAAAGACTGTCTAGGCTGCCTAGCTTTGTGGGTGTTAATTTCATCTGGAAGAAATTTTTTGGTTTAGGTTTCATGGGCACAATTAACTCCCAAGGACCAATTTTTCTGCACCTGTTTGATGGGTGCATATCATTTAAATTTTTCACAGAAAGGACAATTCTTGCTTTCATCAAGAGTATCTCTATATGGTTACGGTGTGAAGACACCACCGACACCCTGTTATTTCTATCCAAAGTCTGTGAAGGAGACACCAGAATTTATCCAAAAAAAATCTCTAATCGTGTTCCCAGTGCACTACATTGTGGCCTCATCATATAGACTGGTTACCCAAGACATTGCTTATAAAACAAAGAAATCTAGAAAATGTCCTTTTTTGGCTTTATAAGTGTCATGATTGCTGCAGCAGGTTCTATACATGGTATAGATGTGCCACTGCTACATGCAGAGTAAAGGGACCCCCCCAGGAACTATATTTTAAGGGTTTTTTGTTGTTATTTCTCATTTTTTATGTGTAGCGCTACCCCCGGAGAAGCCGCTGATTAGATTTGGGATCAGCATATTTAAGTTACCTCCGTGATGTGTCTAGGGGTGATGATGGCAACGAGAGCAGTAACTGAATATCCAGACTGTTGGTTGACGTTTTCAATGCTTTATTTCTGGTCCAACACAGTCAACTCGAGGTAGATAAGACAGATTGGTGAAAAGAAAGAATAAACCTTGCAGATACCGGCAATGGATGAATAGAAGCAATCCTGCCTCCAGTAGAATCTCTTTCCTTGTCGCCACTTCAGCCGAAGTGGGTAAAGTGCCCCCCGACAGACCCCTCTCACAGGCCTGGCAGCCGGAGTGTCACTTAGCTCTCCTGGGAAGGAACAAGTCTCTGCCACAGACTTGGCTCAAATGGAATTTGGATCTTAGGATGAGACCTCTGCCACAGGCCTAGTACTTCAGAAGTTTGGATAATAGAGGGAATCCTCCCAGTGCATAATTTGGGGCCACCGACTGACAGCTTGCTGCATACAACCTGTCAGTGTCCGGTACCCAGATCCCCGATGGTTCATTCAAGCCCTATTGGATCACCTGCCTCCGGGTTTTCCTCAAGCCGATCCACCACCGAACAGCACAACTCGCTTGGGATCTTCTCAATAGAAATAGGAGGACCCAGTAAGTCACTGGGGCCCCTTTGCAGCATCAGATGCTCCGGGCCATGAGGGTCCAGAGTCAGAAACTCCGCGTAGCATGTTCCCCCCTGGTAGGCCATATCGCCGGGGGCCTGTGATGTGCGTACACGCTAAAGGTGGGTGCCGCACCTGGAACCAGGAACCCGCGAAGAACTCAGAGCAAAGGCCTCTGCCACAGAATTACCCCTCCCCAGCATACTCCGCGAGGGAAAACTCCTCCAATTGGCTGCTGGGAAGAAGCGGCTCCGCCTGAACCCTCTTTGGCGCCACCTACTATCCGGAGATGAACTGTCATCTTCTGGAGAACAGAATGACCCACAAGACAGCTCAGGGCTGACGACAGCCAAATTTAAATAAATCAAACACAGGTGAGAGCAAGTAAGTCTCTCATCCCACTAGATTTAACATAGCACCTGTACTGATAAGTACACAGGCACGACATATGGTTTTACTTTAAGCATCAGAAAATCACTGCTCATTTAAAAATGATTTTTTACAAACTTTTCTTCATTGACACGTGTCCCCCAGGGCATTACCAGAACCCCTATACTCTTAATATGTTTGTAGCGCCTGGTTACTTTAGGTACCGGTGCTATTTAAAGGGAGATCAGAGTATAGTTAAACTCTGATCCAGATTGTTATGTGCAAAACAGGGTCTCTGTCTCTGTGCTGTGGGCTTATTCTGTTGTGCAGGGGTGTTCTTCCCATCCCTGTGCAGTAGGTGGCAGCAGTGGAGTGAAGGTTTGGGTACTCTTCCCCAGCAGCCAGTCAGGAGGGTTTGGCCTCCCTGTGCATGCTGGGGGAGGGTATTTATGGGGCAGACACCATTGGTTCTGGGTTCTCCTTCGTCCAGTGTGGCACCCACCTTTAGGGTGGCCACATCACGGCACCCCAGGGTTATGGCCAGGGGCGGACTGACCATTCGGTGAGTCGGGCAGTTCCCGAGGGCCCGTGGGGAGGGGGGCCCGGCCGGCTCAGTCTGTCCCTGAAGGTGCCCGCAGCAGCGCTGATTATTATGCACAATAAAATAAAAAACTGTACCCCCGAGGAAGCAGTGCTATGGAACCATTGGCTGTGGCTGTGTGAGCAGCTCAGAGGTGTTTGTTGGCTGGGATGGGTGGCTCATCAGAGCCCTGAGCCGTGCGGGGATATTCTGAGACAGGCGCTCCAGCCACCTCTCCCCCTGCTCTCTCCTGGGGAATCCAGCAGCCATAAGGGCCATAAGTCTGCCGTGGGTTACAGTCTGTGAAGGAGCCTTTGAGGCAGAAAGCACTGCACAATTCACATAGAGGAGAGCTGACTGAGTCAGCTTGGAATTTCAAATGGCATCAATCCACACTGATCTGCCTTGTGCAGCAGCAGGAGGTCAGTGTGATAATGAAATTCGTGCAGTTACTGTGTCTGTGTGTTGTTCTAAGAGCCATGCTGAGTGTTACTTCCTGGTTCCTTCCTTCTTGCCCTGTGCTCTGTGCCTATTTTACCAGATCAAGTGCTATTCACTAATGCACACTGATATCTGGTACAGCACTCAGTGTATAGATATCAGTGTTATATAGGGAATAGCACTTAGCTCTGGTTTACATAGGAGCAATTTGCCATGCGATTTGACATGTCAAATCTCATGGTAAAGGCACTACCTGAATCAGTGCGATGCCCCATTTGTGGCCCTGCACCGATTCCCAAAAGTAGTTTCTTTGCAACTTTTGCTGACTTTGGGGTGCAATTTCCATCGACATCTGTGCAGCAACCCGCTCAGATGTCTCTGAAATCGCCCGCCAAACTCGCACTGACGTGCGGGTATGAAATCGTGCAAGTTTAGCTGAACTTGCATGATTTAATTCCTGCTGTCAGTGTAAACCTGGGCGTAAGTGAGTGTTATTCCCTATATATGAATTACATAAAATCATTGAAATGTATACACTGAGTGCTTTTCCCCAAGTCCCCCTTCACACTGGGATGTTTTTCATGCGCTTTTGGGCTAAAAATAGCGCCTGAAAAGCACCTGAAAAATGTCTCCCCTGCAGTGTAAATGTGAAAGCCAGATACTTTCACACTGAGGCGATGCGCTAGCAGGACGTTAAAAAATGTCCTGCAAGCAGCATCTATGCCCATTGAAATGCAGCGGCACTTTGCAGGTTGTTTTATCCCTTTTTCAGACACTAGTGGGGGTTAAAAGTGCCCCACTACCAGCCGAATATCTCCACAAAAATTACGGTAAAGCGCCGCTAAAAATAGCGGCGCTTTACCGCTGCCGCCACCCCAGTGTGAAAGCGGCCTGATACTGTCATCTGTACACTAAGAATGCACCTTACATTGGTGATCAGTGAGAAGAATGTTCCTTACATTGATGATCAGTGAGAAGAATGTTCCTTACATTGGTGATCAGTGAGAAGAATGTCTCTTACATTGGTGATCAGTGGGAAGAATGTCCCTTACATTGGTGATCAGTGGGAAGAATGTCCCTTACATTGATGATCAGTGGGAAGAATGTTCCTTACATTGATGATCAGTGGGAAGAATGTTCCTTACATTGGTGATCAGTGAGAAGAATGTCCCTTACATTGGTGATCAGTAAGAAGAATGTTCCTTACATTGGTGATCAGTGGGAAGAATGTCCCTTACATTGGTGGTCAGTGAGAAGAATGTCCCTTACATTGGTGATCAGTGAGAAGAATGTCCCTTACATTGGTGATCAGTGAGAAGAATGTTCCTTACATTGGTGATCAGTGAGAAGAATGTCTCTTACATTGGTGATCAGTGAGAAGAATGTCCCTTACATTGGTGATCAGTGAGAAGAATGTCCCTTACATTGGTGATCAGTGGGAAGAATGTCCCTTACATTGGTGATCAGTGGGAAGAATGTCCCTTACATTGGTGATCAGTGGGAAGAATGTCCCTTACATTCGTGATCAGTGAGAAGAATGTTCCTTACATTGGTGATCAGTGAGAAGAATGTCTCTTACATTGGTGATCAGTGAGAAGAATGTCCCTTACATTGGTGATCAGTGAGAAGAATGTCCCTTACATTGGTGATCAGTGGGAAGAATGTTCCTTACATTGGTGATCAGTGGGAAGAATATTCCTTACATTGGTGATCAGTGGGAAGAATGTCCCTTACATTGGTGATCAGTGGGAAGAATGTCCCTTACATTGGTGATCAGTGGGAAGAATGTCCCTTACATTGGTGATCAGTGGGAAGAATGTCCCTTACATTGGTGATCAGTGGGAAGAATGTCCCTTACATTGGTGATCAGTGAGAAGAATGTCCCTTACATTGGTGATCAGTGGGAAGAATGTTCCTTACATTGGTGATCAGTGAGAAGAATGTCCCTTACATTGGTGATCAGTGGGAAGAATATTCCTTACATTGGTGATCAGTGAGAAGAATGTCCCTTACATTGGTGATCAGTGAGAAGAATGTCCCTTACATTGGTGATCAGTGAGAAGAATGTTCCTTACATTGGTGATCAGTGAGAAGAATGTCCCTTACATTGGTGATCAGTGAGAAGAATGTTCCTTACATTGGTGATCAGTAAGAAGAATGTTCCTTACATTGGTGATCAGTGAGAAGAATGTTCCTTACATTGGTGATCAGTGAGAAGAATGTCTCTTACATTGGTGATCAGTGGGAAGAATGTCCCTTACATTGGTGATCAGTGAGAAGAATGTCCCTTACATTGGTGATCAGTAAGAAGAATGTTCCTTACATTGGTGATCAGTGAGAAGAATGTTCCTTACATTGGTGATCAGTGAGAAGAATGTTCCTTACATTGGTGATCAGTGAGAAGAATGTCCCTTACATTGGTGATCAGTGAGAAGAATGTCTCTTACATTGGTGATCAGTGGGAAGAATGTCCCTTACATTGGTGATCAGTAAGAAGAATGTTCCTTACATTGGTGATCAGTGGGAAGAATGTCCCTTACATTGGTGATCAGTAAGAAGAATGTCCCTTACATTGGTGATCAGTGAGAAGAATGTTCCTTACATTGGTGATCAGTGGGAAGAATGTCCCTTACATTGGTGATCAGTGAGAAGAATGTTCCTTACATTGGTGATCAGTGAGAAGAATGTCCCTTACATTGGTGATCAGTGAGAAGAATGCTCCTTACATTGGTGATCAGTGAGAAGAATGTTCCTTACATTGGTGATCAGTGAGAAGAATGTCCCTTACATTGGTGATCAGTGAGAAGAATGTCTCTTACATTGGTGATCAGTGGGAAGAATGTCCCTTACATTGGTAATCAGTAAGAAGAATGTTCCTTACATTGGTGATCAGTGAGAAGAATGTTCCTTACATTGGTGATCAGTGGGAAGAATGTTCCTTACATTGGTGATCAGTGGGAAGAATGTCCCTTACATTGGTGATCAGTGGGAAGAATGTCCCTTACATTGGTGATCAGTGGGAAGAATGTCCCTTACATTGGTGATCAGTGAGAAGAATGTCCCTTACATTGGTGATCAGTGAGAAGAATGTCTCTTACATTGGTGATCAGTGAGAAGAATGTCCCTTACATTGGTGATCAGTGAGAAGAATGTCTCTTACATTGATGATCAGTGAGAAGAATGTTCCTTACATTGGTGATCAGTGGGAAGAATGTCCCTTACATTGGTGATCAGTGGGAAGAATGTCCCTTACATTGGTGATCAGTGAGAAGAATGTTCCTTACATTGGTGATCAGTGGGAAGAATGTCCCTTACATTGGTGATCAGTGGGAAGAATGTCCCTTACATTGGTGATCAGTGGGAAGAATGTTCCTTACATTGGTGATCAGTAAGAAGAATGTTCCTTACATTGGTGATCAGTGAGAAGAATGTCTCTTACATTGGTGATCAGTGGGAAGAATGTCCCTTACATTGGTGATCAGTGAGAAGAATGTTCCTTACATTGGTGATCAGTGAGAAGAATGTCCCTTACATTGGTGATCAGTGGGAAGAATGCTCCTACATTGGTGATCAGTGGGAAGAATGTTCCTTACATTGGTGATCAGTGAGAAGAATGTCCTTACATTGGTGATCAGTGAGAAGAATGTCCTTACATTGGTGATCAGTGGGAAGAATGTTCCTTACATTGGTGATCAGTGAGAAGAATGTCCCTTACATTGGTGATCAGTGGGAAGAATGTTCCTTACATTGGTGATCAGTGGGAAGAATGTTCCTTACATTGGTGATCAGTGAGAAGAATGCTCCTTACATTGGTGATCAGTGAGAAGAATGCTCCTTACATTGGTGATCAGTGGGAAGAATGTTCCCTACATTGGTGATCAGTGGGAAGAATGTCTCTTACATTGATGATCAGCGAGAAGAATGTTCCTTACATTGGTGATCAGTGAGAAGAATGTCCCTTACATTGGTGATCAGTGAGAAGAATGTCCCTTACATTGGTGATCAGTGAGAAGAATGTCCCTTACATTGGTGATCAGTGAGAAGAATGTCTCTTACATTGGTGATCAGTGAGAAGAATGTTCCTTACATTGGTGATCAGTGGGAAGAATGTCCCTTACATTGGTGATCAGTGGGAAGAATGTTCCTTACATTGGTGATCAGTGGGAAGAATGTCCCTTACATTGGTGATCAGTGAGAAGAATGCTCCTTACATTGGTGATCAGTGGGAAGAATGTCCCTTACATTGGTGATCAGTGAGAAGAATGTCCCTTACATTGGTGATCAGTGGGAAGAATGTCCCTTACATTGGTGATCAGTGAGAAGAATGTTCCTTACATTGGTGATCAGTGGGAAGAATGTTCCTTACATTGGTGATCAGTGGGAAGAATGTCTCTTACATTGATGATCAGCGAGAAGAATGTTCCTTACATTGGTGATCAGTGAGAAGAATGTCCCTTACATTGGTGATCAGTGGGAAGAATGTCCCTTACATTGGTGATCAGTGGGAAGAATGTTCCTTACATTGGTGATCAGTGAGAAGAATGTCCCTTATATTGGTGATCAGTGAGAAGAATGTTCCTTACATTGGTGATCAGTAAGAAGAATGTTCCTTACATTGGTGATCAGTGGGAAGAATGTCCCTTACATTGGTGATCAGTGGGAAGAATGTCCCTTACATTGGTGATCAGTGAGAAGAATGTCCCTTACATTGGTGATCAGTGAGAAGAATGCTCCTTACATTGGTGATCAGTGGGAAGAATGTCCCTTACATTGGTGATCAGTGAGAAGAATGTCCCTTACATTGGTGATCAGTGAGAAGAATGTCCCTTACATTGGTGATCAGTGGGAAGAATGTTCCTTACATTGGTGATCAGTGGGAAGAATGTCCCTTACATTGGTGATCAGTGGGAAGAATGTCCCTTACATTGGTGATCAGTGAGAAGAATGTCCCTTATATTGGTGATCAGTGAGAAGAATGTTCCTTACATTGGTGATCAGTAAGAAGAATGTTCCTTACATTGGTGATCAGTGGGAAGAATGTCCCTTACATTGGTGATCAGTGGGAAGAATGTTCCTTACATTGGTGATCAGTGAGAAGAATGTCCCTTACATTGGTGATCAGTGGGAAGAATGTTCCTTACATTGGTGATCAGTGAGAAGAATGTCCCTTACATTGGTGATCAGTGAGAAGAATGCCCCTTACATTGGTGATCAGTGAGAAGAATGTCCCTTACATTGGTGATCAGTGAGAAGAATGTCCCTTACATTGGTGATCAGTGAGAAGAATGCTCCTTACATTGGTGATCAGTGGGAAGAATGTCCCTTACATTGGTGATCAGTGAGAAGAATGTCCCTTACATTGGTGATCAGTGAGAAGAATGTTCCTTACATTGGTGATCAGTGAGAAGAATGTCCCTTACATTGGTGATCAGTGAGAAGAATGTTCCTTACATTGGTGATCAGTGAGAAGAATGTCCCTTACATTGGTGATCAGTGGGAAGAATGTTCCTTACATTGGTGATCAGTGAGAAGAATGTCCCTTACATTGGTGATCAGTGAGAAGAATGTCCCTTATATTGGTGATCAGTGAGAAGAATGTTCCTTACATTGGTGATCAGTGGCAAGAATTAAATTCCTATAATAAACATTTATTTTGAACATTGTGTAGAGAAATTATTTGCAATGTGGGCAGTGCAATATGTAGGTGGGACTTTGTGTGGATATAGCTTGAACGTGGGCAGGGACACAGGGGGCCCCATGTTCTTCTTTTGCCCGGGGGCCCCATGAGCTGTCAGTCCGCCCCTGGTTATGGCCTACCTGGCCACGCGGTGTTCCTGGTTCCGGGGCCACGTTGGCCTGGAACAATTGAGCAACGACTGGGTTCCCACCTTTGAGGATCCCAAGCAGTATTGCTGTTCGGTGGGGAGTCCGTCTGAGGAGCGCCATTTAGAGGCTGGCGGTCCAAAAGGGCCTCCACAAACCACCGGGGATGAAGGTAGCCGGACACTAAAGGATTGATCACCTGTCAGTCGGTACCTGGGTGACAAGTTGAAGGAGATCCAGGCGTAATTCACCTAAAGAGGATCTCCTCCGTAACTACAAATCAGAGAGGGCCTGTGGCAGAGGTGTCTCCCTGACGTTCACCAAGGAGGGTCTGTGGCAGAGACTTTATCCTACAAATGTTCGAGTACTACTCCGGCTGCCAGGTCAGTGAGAGAGGCCTGTCCGGGTACACTAAACCCACTCCGGCAGGAGTGGCACAGAGAAGTGTTACGTCTGGGAGCAGGACTGTTTCCTATTATCACGCCTGAATCTGCTATTCTCCCTTCTTCTTCAGGACCCCACCCTGCCTTCTTCAACTTCAACTTCAACCTTTCCTCACCACAAGTTTTACTGTTTTTACCCGGCTGGGTAATAAAGAGCACAGCAAAGAGCACCTGTTGCAGACATTCCTTTACTTCTACTACATGCATCACGCACCCCTAGGAATTCGGAAGAGCCATGAGGCAAACGTGCGACCCGAAAAAAAAAACAGCAGCTCCTCCGGGGGTAGTGCTACATGTCGAATTACTTGCATTTAAGCCTTCAAAATGGGCACTTCCGAACTTTTGCGATGTTGGAAAGTTCTGGCGCCCTCCCTTTGCTGTTTGTTGAAATATGTCACCAACTTGTTTATTCCATGCCTAGAAGACTTGGTGCTGTCCTTACAAATCATGGAGGTCATACAAAATACTTGATGTAGTAGTTTTTGTTGTGGGGTGTATGCATTTTTGCATCAACTAATTTGAGTAAAACGTAAGATCTTGGGGCCATTTCCACAAAGATCGTGCCTAACGTAATTTTTTCCATTTAAGTTACACTGCCTTAAAATTTCTACCTAAGTGCCCGATCCACAAAGCACTTACCTAGAAATTTTGGGCTGTGTAACTTAAATTCCGCCGTCGCAAGGTGTTCCTATTCAAATGGGGGCGATTCCCATTTAAATTAGGCGCGCTCCCGCGCCAGCCGTACTGCGCATGCTCGTGACGTTATTTTCCCGACGTGTATATTGCGAAATTACGTTACGCCGAGCTTTGTGGATTGCGACGGGTCAATAAAGTTGTGTCAGGAATAAAAAAAAATACGGCGGGAAAAAAAAAATTTCAAAATTCCAAAAAAATTGCGTCGCTGGACAGAAAGGTCTGCTTTTACACGGTGTACTAACTTTACACCATGTAAAAGCAGCCCTAATTTTGCGTATGCAACTTAATACTTACGGAGAAAAAACGAAGCTGAAAAGCTTCGTGGATCTCCGCAAGTGCTAATTTGCATACCCGAGGCGGCATTTCGACACAAAATGCCCCCAGCGGCGGATGCGGTACTGCATCCTAAGATCCGGCAGTGTAAGTCCCTTACACATGCCGGATCTTCTGCCTAACTATGGAAAATTGATTCTGTGGATCAGTTCCATAGTTAGGAACAGGGATACGACGGCGTTACAGCAATTACGCCGTCGTATCCCTTTTGTGGATTTGGCCCTTGAAATCTAAATGATATTATTCACCTTAATTTCATGTTATGAGCCAAACACATGTTCTATAAAACTCAATTTCATCAAAAGTTTGGAAATTGTTCTTGTGTTCATTGAGATTTTTAAATCTTACTTCTCAAAATGGTTGTACTTATGTATTTATGCTGAGCACTGTATATATATAAAGCCTGATGAAGAGCATGGTATGCTCGTAACTCTACAGTAGCATTGCATTTGTCTTGAAGAAACAACCAGTACATTGGAGAATGTGTCCCGTAGTCTTTTTTATTGAATATTGGTGGATTTTTGGGAGCCCACCTTGACACTGCAGAGAACAATACACACTGAGAAATGGCAGCTTTGAACCCAAGAGGATTGGTAGCAGGACTTTCCAGAGGACACCCCCGCTGTACCAGAACTGCCTCTAAACCCCCCACCCCCAACCTATTCTGTTGCTTCCATGTGTACAGGTGGTGGGTTCGAAACCCTGCTCTGCAACCCCTTGGTCCACCGAATGGAGAACTGACTGCTCCATTCAGTCCAGAGTTACTCACAGAACAAGTATTCCCTTGTGATTATAGGTTAAGGCTCCTGTAACAGTCACCACCGTTTACGATATTCCCATTCCATCGCCCCACGACAGCTTATCCGACAGTCCAACAAGCCAGCAGACACGATCCATAAGAATTCCCTCAGAGAGACGAGACATACGCTCTGTGTTCTGAGTCAAAATGTATGAACACTTTTAATGGTATCTTAGCTTTCTTATATATAGTACAAGCATATTTCAGCTAATCACAGGGACAAAGAACTCTCCACCCACACATCACACAATGGGGCTTCAATCACATTCTTTTAGACAATGACATTCAGTTGAGTTAATTATCCTCCAGACGTCCCGTATCTGCATTAGAGGAGGTAATTACTACAGCTTGACAAGTCACATTCCTTTACTAAACATAATTGACATGCTAATTCCCTACCCCTGAAAGGATACATCTGACCCTTAGGACTGAATTAGCATCTCACAATGGAATGTCTTGGAGCTGCCCCAATTAACATCTCAAAAGCACGTGTCCTCACATTGAATGAAAACACTCCACTGACCTGGTGGGGTCAGAATAACCACTTGTAATATCTCAAGATGGAATAGACAAGTGGGTGACTAAAGCGCTAGCCAACAGTGAAAATTAAAAGTGACCAGTGAAAAACAAAATGCTGCTCAAATCTAAAATGTGCTAACAACAAATAAAGGTCTGAATAAAGAATGATGAGCGCAAACTGAAAATCTAAAAGTGAATATAAAGACAGTCCATGGGGACTGATAACAATCAATAAAGATATGCAGTGAATTCAAAATTAGTGAAATAACCCGAAACTGATAATAAATCCAAAAATAAAAGTCCAAATATATAAATCAAAGTTTGGATAAATCAATCTAGTGTGCCAGTGATAAACAAAACTTCTGCACTTCGGGCATCAATGTGGACAATCTTGATAACTCTTTGCTTAGCCTGGGCTCACAGTGCGCTTACCTCCAGACACTAGGTCATGTGTGTCAACGTTCATTTTCTCCTTAAACGAAAACAAAAGAAGATGCGGGCCATGGATTCGATAATGAGATACATCAGATTACAAAGCAGATCAGGTGTTCAAATGGCAGGCAAAACACACGCCTCCATTACCCACTTCAACATATTCAACACCTGAGAAAGAAGAGTATATTGAAGATTTAGGGACAAGTCGACCTGATAAACATTTAGGTTGGCAGGATCAAGCTCCTCCACGAGTGAGAGGAGGTCAAGAACAAGATAATGGTGAAGCACAACGTCACCAAACACCTCAAAATACACGTCCAAAAAAACCTTTTAAAAAACCTTTCAAGAAACCGTACTGGAATCGTCGTAACTCTGAGAGGGACTATAGGGATAATAGGGGGCCAATTTATTATCCGCCACCCCATAATGCCAACCCTCACTATCCCCAATACTATAATTATCCGCAACGGAGTCCAATCCCCACACATAACCGGTTTGAACCTCTGCGTCAATACCAAGATCACCACCCTTACCATGCACCTTACTATGCACATAATTCCCATGAGTCTTTTTTAGACCGGGATCGGAGGAATCACTCTCCGAGACGGTACCCCCAAGATCCTTACTCATCCCCAAGGAGGCAGACACGGGAGGATCAATCTCCAAGAAGAATAAAGGAATATCAGAGATCCCCAAGAAAGCCTCACAACGTAAAGAAAACCCGAATTCCCAAAGAAAACGGGGATGTAGAGGAGGAAAGAGATCCAAAAAGAAAAAGAGTGGAAGGGGGAGGGGGTCTTCAACCTAAGTGGCAAGGAGCTGACCGCAGAAGAAATTTTGGTATTAGAGGGTGGTCTTAAACATGCACCAGTGAAGAACCTTAATACATTTGAAACTTTTATAGGCATACAAAAATATATCAGGAAAATGAACATTAAAAAATATTTTTTAGGTAATCCAATCAAATATGGATCTTCCACATTGACATCCACAAATCCCATTCAACATAGTACACTCCGCAATAATTCTGTGTTTAATCCACAGGTCAGCAATAATCCAAATATTGAAGTTTTCAAAAAATTAGTCCTTCAGGACCTTGATGGACTAAAACTGAAAAAAGCGAGTGATCCCATACATCTCAAAAAGGGAATGCAGTCCCTGAAAAAACGCAAAGACATTGTAATTAGACCTGCCGATAAGGGAGGAGGAGTTGTGGTTCTATCCAAAGAACAATACAATAAAGAACTCCTGAGACAACTGGAAGATACTGAGACCTACACCAAATTATTAGGAAATCCCACCTCCAAATACAAGGAGCAATTGAAACAACTTATTCATTTGGGAGTGAAAGGTGATATCCTGAATAAAAAAGAATCCGTATTTTTATTACCGGAAGTTTGTAGAATACCGATAATATACATCATTCCGAAAATACATAAAGATAAGGTCAACCCACCAGGCAGACCCATCGTCAATGGTGTTGACACCCATTTACAGCCAGGATGGGTCAATACCTTGACCAATTTTTGCAACCAGCTATTCAGCAAACCAAAGCATATCTAAGAGACACTAAACATGTTTTGCAGCTATTAGAAGAGGTACCTGTTGTGGAGGGACAAACCTGGATCGCCACGGCAGATGTATCCTCTTTATATACAATAGTAAATCATCACCAAGCTTGTAGTGCTACGAAGTGGCTTTTGAGAAATTATACTATGCTTATTTGCAAGCAACGGAAATTTCTCATTAAATGCTTGGAATTCTGTCTGAAATCTAATTATTTCTGGTACAATCAATCGTACTATAACCAAAGAACCGGCATCGCCATGGGCGCAAAATTTGCACCCTCGGTGGCTAATGCCTTCATGGCACAGTGGGAGGAGAGTGCCATTTATTCCAATACCCCCACTCAATTAGTATTCTACAAAAGATACATCGATGATGTGCTCATGGTGTGGAAAGGTACCAAGGAAACATTTGAGAATTTCTGTGCAGAATTAAATATTAATGATTAAAACATTAATTTGGTGTTCAATATTAGTGACAAATCAGTAATTTTTTTGGATCTAGATATTACTATATCAACCAATAAATTGATTACCAAAACACAATTTAAAAGTGTTGATTCTAATAGTTATTTGTCACTGAATAGCTGTCATCATAAATCATGGTTGCTAAATATTCCTAAGGGACAGCTGGTTCGTATTAAACGGAATTGCACAAACAATACAGATTTTTTGACTCAGGCAGAGTTCATAGGTGCAAGATTTAAAAACAAAGGATACTCAGATAACTTTATTGATGAACAAATTCAATCAGTTGCGGGTCTAGATCGAAATACGATGCTACAGGGAAATATTAAGAAACAGCGGGATATGATGGCCCCTGCCATTATTTTGGATTACAATATTCAGCATAAAGATGTGGAAAAATTGATCAAAAGACATTGGCATATTTTGAAAGAAGACAGGCATTTAAAATCCATATTGCCAGAAAAACCTAATATTGTGTATACAAGAGCCCCAACCATAAAAGACATTTTGGTGAAAAATGTGGTTGACCCTCCACCTAAGAGTGGTTATACGTTCTTTAATACGAAGGGCTTTGTTCCCTGTAAATATTGTTATGCCTGTAAACATTCTAAAGGTCCTCAAAAGAAAAGGACTGAGTTCATCTCCACCCATACAAATGAATGTCATACCATTAATGACTTCATTAGTTGCCATACTGAAGGGGTGGTATATGTTCTCCAGTGCTCCTGCAACTTGCAATATGTAGGAAGAACGAAGAGAGCATTAATGGTTCGAATAAAGGAGCATGTTGTTAATATAGAAAATGGCTTCCCGAAGCACAACGTTAGTAGGCATTTTGCGGAGAAACATAATAAAGATCCTAAACAACTAATGTTTTGGGGGATAGATAAATTCAACAAGCCATGGAGAGGAGCCCATTTGGTTAGGACAATAAGTCAGAAAGAATCTCAGTGGATTCACTCTTTAAATACTTTAGTGCCTAATGGGTTAAATGTTGAGTTCGACGTCAACTGTTTTTTAAGAAATTTTTAGTTGTTTTAGATTTCTGGTTTAGAATGCAATTATGTGATCTATTCATTGGAGGGGGATTCACTTGTAAACGCAAGGGGTATCACTCACTCCAGTCTAGTCCAGTACCTCATTCACAATTCAAGATTTTATGTATTTTACATTTTAATATTTTAAATTTTATCTTGAAAGGTTATTAAAATTTACAGACTACCATCAATTAATAATTGGATAATGTTTAGGACCCCATTGGTTAATTGTTATGAAACGTTTATCTATCCAATATTGGTGTCCTTAGTCTGTTATCTTGTCATTTATATAAATATTTTATTTTGACAAGTTTTAATGTGGGTTTTACATTTAATTGAATATAATTAATTTTTGGCATTTTGAGTTGTGCATATTCAATATGTCCGTTGTTTTTAGCGTGACATGGTCTGGTCCGTAATTCCGTTACGTCACCAGTTCAAATAAATAAATATTTTTTTCCCTTATCTTTGCCCTTCTCTAAAATGGCCGCAGCCTAGCTCTGTTCAAATGCCATTTTGTAATCTAAAATGGCTGCTGGACCATTTCCTGTTTGTATCAATATAAGGCAGTATCCATTAGTCACTCAGTAACCTCCGATGAAGTCACGTGTCGTGACGTAATGCATAAGGTTAGATGTGACCGGAAGTGACGTGACACCCTGACCGTCCACCGGAAGTGCCGCTGTTTGGCGTTTTATTCGTTTTTTCAATGTAAGCACATTTTTACCTTTATTAAATTTTAAAGTGCTTGCATACTTCACCATGAGAGCTTTTTATTTCTACATTTGCTCCTGATACACCTTGTGGCTATCCTGTGGAGTCGACTTCGCTGCGCCTGGACCTATACTGGTATTGGATACAGAGAACGCCCCTCGATTCTATCTCAGCACTGGGAAGATTCCGTGCAACATGTGTTACCCACTGTTTGGATTCTGTTCCAGTTTTGGGAGGATTTCGTTGACACACATGACCTAGTGTCTGGAGGTAAGCGCACTGTGAGCCCAGGCTAAGCAAAGGGTTATCAAGATTGTCCACATTGATGCCCGAAGTGCAGAAGTTTTGTTTATCACTGGCACACTAGATTGATTTATCCAAACTTTGATTTATATATTTGGACTTTTATTTTTGGATTTATTATCAGTTTCGGGTTATTTCACTAATTTTGAATTCACTGCATATCTTTATTGATTGTTATCAGTCCCCATGGACTGTCTTTATATTCACTTTTAGATTTTCAATATCTCAAGATATCCTGCAAAATGAATTATCAGTTATCATTCACCCTATGCCCAAAAGGGGCACAGGGTGACCCTAGACCCAAAAGTCATTAGTGACGCTGGCACAGGAGTACCCCCCATCCTTCAAAAGTCTCTGGGTGTCACAGGTCATTCCGTTACAGCTCCAAAAGTCCATCTGAAAGCCTGAGGCTTATGGGACAAGGGGGGCTCAGGTCACCTGATGCATGTTCTATTGAGGGGTCCTCTCTTCACCCCCAGGAGGATGACCTCTTCTCTTAGCCACGCCAACTCCTGACCTGACCCGGTTTACACTTTTTACTTGTATTCAGGACCCATTCACCTGCACCATTGTTAGATATTATGAGACAGGACCCACCCAGCCACGTGCAGTCTAACTGTGTACCAGTGGCGGTGCGTCCATAGAGGGCGCAGGAGTGCCGCCCCCTCTCTCCTGCATGAATCCATGTATTGTCGCTGCCGCCCACTATTCAGATGGCTGGCCCCCTGGTGAGCGCCGGTTATCTTAATAACTGCAGCTGGTTGGCTTTGGAAGTGCCTATCAGAGCCACCAGGGGGGTGCATTCCCTGGTTAACACTGACAGGTGTCTCAGCCACTTAGGTTCACTGGTTCTGGTTACCGGTAACCTGATTGGCTGAAGCGTCATCGAGGGCAGGAGAAGACATCGAGGGATGGTGGAAGGAGGATGGCTGACCCCAGAAAGGTAAGTGCCGGGCAGGGAGGTAGAGGACAATCTGGCAGCATTTTACAGGGCACAGTGGCAACAATTGATGGGCACAGTTGCGACAATTGATGGCACAGTGGTGACAATTGATGGCACAGTGGCTGCGTTTGATGGCATGGCAAAGTGGCTGTGTTTGGCATGGCACAGTGGCGACAATTGATGGGCACAGTGGCGACAATTGATGGGCACAGTGGTGACAATTGATGGCACAGTGGTGACAATTGATGGCACAGTGGCGACAACTGATAGCACAGTATCTGTGTTTGATGGCATGGCACAGTGGTGACAATGGGCACAGTGGTGACAATTGATGGCACAGTGGCTGCGTTTGATGGCATGGCACAGTGGTGACAATTGATGGGCACAGTGGTGATAAATGATGGCACAGTGGCTGCGTTTGATGGCATGGCACAATGGATGCATTTGATGACATGGCACAGTGGCTGCATTTGATGACATGGCACAGTGGCTGCATTTGATGGCATGGCACAGTGGCGACAATTGATGGCATGGCACAGTGGCTGCATTTGATGACATGGCACAGTGGCTGCATTTGATGGCATGGCACAGTGGCGACAATTGATGGCACAGTGGCGTCAATTGATGGCACAGTGGCTGCATTTGATGGCATAGTGGCTGAGTTTGATGGGCACAGTGGCTGCAATTGATGGGCACAGCAGCTGTGTTTGATGGGCACAGTGAGGTTGTTTTTTTTTTGGTTTCGTTTGTTTGTGCCCCCCCAAAAAAAATTTGAGCACCAGCCGCCACTGCTGTGTACAGATCCACTTTACAAGCTATCATTCTGCTATTCAGGCATCCTCTTAATAATAATACGCCTGCAGCCAGAAGCCAAAATGCTTCTTCTTTTAATTAAAGATAAGTTAATACAGCTTCTAAATCATGGCATTGAAGTAATAAGAAACTTCAGATAGACAGTCCAGAAACCACTATCCATTGCCATCACAGAGAAGAACTGTTCCCACCCATTTTTGGTTAGCTCAAGTGCAGGAAGGTACATCCTATGGGAAGCCTTAAGCCGGAGGGTCACTAATTCAAATTTTGTGTTGACAACTAAGCTATAGCCAGCCTGAGTATTGCCTGTTTACATTATTTGAGTTCATTGGTGTGACAGACTCACCTGGGACAGAGGCTTTTGGAGGGGACTGAATGCTAGCCTCTTGCCTTGCGATCATGGGCCCTGGCATTTGGGGGAACGGTGCTCTTTGTGAGCTGTATGTCTGGGGACCCTTTATATGCCATATAAGAGTGACTGATTCATACTGTTGGGACATACAGTGTAAAAAGATGCTAATGCCGTCACCTCCAGCCATCTGTCTGTTCTCTGTGCTAATTGACCCTGCTATTGTGTGAAGATGTCCTGTGTTTACACTTATGATAATGTGTATTGTATAGCAAGTGAGCGAGGAGACGTGACATCTACCCTGAAAGGACACATCTATGAGTCACCTAGTCTGGGTAAATGATTAGTTAATTAGCTCATGTTAATTTATGTTCTGGTTACCTCCTCTTTAACTGTATATAAGGTTGTATTCTTGGTTCTATTAAACTCTCCATGTTCAGCAGACAAACAAGTCTCGTCTCGTTGTGTGCTTGAGAGCAGCTGGAATATCTGATATCTATATCCAGACTGATAGGAAGTGGTATATGACGGAAGCACTCAAGCGGAGTGTGGGACGTACCGTTACAATTGGGTTTCCCTGAGCCCAAGGTACTTCTGGAAAGGTTATTTTCCTCCCAGACTTTGCCTGAGGGCAATGTATGATATGAAGATCTTCCCTTCCTAGGCCTGCTGTCTGGGGAGAATGTGAGTCCAAAATGAGTCCTGCCTGCGGAGAGGTCCAGCCTTTATGGACCTGACTCTGGGAGAGAAAGCCCAACCTGAAGAAGAGTCCTGTTCAGGCAAAACTGTGAGAGGTCCTACTTATTGGCCTACTGGATGTACACCAGCCTGTGACAGAGGCATACAGAGTTCTAACCTGACCTGTAGAAAAAGTAAAAAGTAGAGGGAATTTTTCTTGCTGTTTTTTTTTTGGCATTGTGGGCCAGATTCACAAAAAAGATATGACGGCGTATCTCCTGATACGCCGTCGTATCTCTGTGATCCGCCCGTCGTAACTATGCGGCTGATTCATAGAATCAGTTACGCATAGATAGCCCTAAGATCCGACAGGTGTAAGTGTCTTACACCGTCGGATCTTAGGATGCAATTCTAGGCTGGCCGCTAGGTGGCGATTCCATTGCGGTCGGCGTAGAATATGCAAATGACTAGTTACGGCGATCCACGAAGATACGCGCGTTCGTCGCAATCTCTTAAGTCGTCGCTAGTCGGTTTTTCCTGTCGCAAACTTAGGCCTGCTTTTTTATGGCTTATCTTTAGAACAGCCATGTTAAAGTATGGCCGTCGTTCCCGCGTCGAATTTCAAAAAAAAACGTCGGGGTGCCGTAATTTTGCGCAAAGCACGTCGGGAAATTTCCTAACGGAGCATGCGCAGAACGTTCGGCGAGGGAACGCGGGTAATTTAAATGGTGGCCGCCCCATTTGAATTAGGCGGGCTTGCGCCGAGCGGATTTATGTTACACCGCTGCAAGTTTACAGGTAAGAGCTTTGTGAATCAGGCACTTACGCTGTAAACCTGCGGCGGTGTAACGTAAATGGGATACGTTACGCCGCCGCTGCGCAGCGTAAATGTACCTGAATCTGGCCCTTTGTACCCCAAATCCTCTTCCCTTACGCAACTGAGCCAATAAAATAGCAACAAGCAGATCAATGGAGTGGAAGTCTCATTGTCACCGTCGTCAGGGCGGTGAGTGTTTCTGGGTGCAGCTAAAAGACAAATCTCCATTAGGAAGGGAAAATAATGTGTTAAAAACCAGCAGGTCTCAAAGCGGTGGCCGGTCGGTGATTGAAGACACGTCCTCTGGCACCATCCTAGGCAGGCAGGAATTCTCCTCGAAGGGAAGAACCTTCATGAAGTCTATTTAGCAAGGTTTGCTATGTATATGATATGGAGGGAAGCAGCTTCCAGGTTCCAGTTGAACTTCTCCAGGATTTGGCGGCACTCCTCCTTACTGTACCGCGTCACGTTGTACAGCTGAACTACCTGGAAAGAGAAGAGAGTATTCCATGACACAGAGAGAGAGAGAGAGAGAGAGAGAGAGAGAGAGAGAGAGAGGACCCTTACATTGAGAAATTGGTGTCACTTCTAATTCATACTGATGTAGGGTTCATGAGATCGCAAATTATTGTGCTTATCTTCTAGGCTTTAACCAGTTTCAATACTAGAGTGATGATTATGAAATCTAAAAAAAAATAGTTTTGGATGGTGTGAGGAAGAGTTGGAACCCTCGTTCCAATTCTTTTTATGCCTTTGTCTCACTTCTTCACTTTACTTCTGGCAGGATTTAAGGGACCAGGACCCCACCCTGCCTTCACCCTCCATTATGGGTGTAACGGGAGTCCCTTTTGGGCATAGGATGACTGAAAACTGATATCATGAATTACATGAGATGGGACATTAATTATAATTCATGTACTGCAAGAACTTGACATATTACAGGTCAATAAGAGTGTCTCCTTCAATGCTTAACATAGACTGTTGAGATGCTAATTAAGTCCCCCTGGCTGTAGTTGGGGCTTGCTGTGATTGCATTCTGTGTCCGTTGTGCTAATTAGGTCTGCTTCTAAGATATTTCATTGTGTGATGCTAATGACACTGTTTTGTGTGAAAAGTCTATTGATGATAAGATGTGGAATGTGACTTGTCAACTGTATCTTGACATATTACAGGTCAATAGGAGTGTCTCCTTCAATGCTTAACATAGACTATTGAGTTGCTAATTAAGTCCCCCTGGCTGTAGTTGGGGCTTGCTGTGATTGCATTCTGTGTCCATTGTGCTAATTAGGTCTGCTTCTAAGATATTTCATTGTGTGATGCTAATGACACTGTTTTGTGTGAAAAGTCTATTGATGATAAGATGTGGAATGTGACTTGTCAACTGTAGTAATTACCTCCTCTAAATGAGGAACCAGGCTGTCTGGATAATGATTAGTAATTATTCCATCTGAATGTGTATTGAAGCCCCATTGTGTGATGTTGGGGGTGGAGAGTTTCATTGTCCCTGTAACTACTGTAGCATACTTTTTGGTGTATAAAAGACTGAGTTTTACCATTAAAAGTATTCATTCATTTAGGAACCAGTAACAGAACTGTGTTGTCTCGTCTTTCTGGGGAATTGGTATGGATCGTGTCTGCTGGCTTGTCGGACTGTCGGATAAGCTGTCTTGGGTTGGTGGAATGAAAGATCGCAAACGGTGGTAACCCCTGACCGTTACAATGGGTATCCCCCAAAGGGGTCTTCAGGGATAGGGCTCTCTCCCTGGTAGTCTATGGCCATGGACCTGCGTAGCACGCTGCAGCTAACTGAATGTGAGGCATCATTTAAAAGCAAATATTTCTGTGCACTTAGTCCAGTAGGGGAATGCTGCATTTAATATCCCAGATACAGGAAGATATAATTCGTTGTTTGTCCCCTGAAGTCTTCTATTTGCAGACGAAACGTGTTTGGAAGGGCAAGTGGTCTATGATGTCATCATGCCCCCTGGTGTTTGTTTTTATGCTTTTATATACCTTGTGATAATATATATACTATGGCCCAGATTCTCATACATTAGCGCTGCTCCTGGGCAGCGTAATGTATGAGCTCTACGTTACACTGCCGCAGGTCTACAGGTTTAAATCCTGATTCTCAGAACACTTACCTGTAAACTTGCGGCGGTGTAGCGTTAGATTGCTCGGCGCAAGCCCGCCCAATTCAAATGGGGCGGGCACCATTTAAATTAGGCGCGCTCCCGCGCCGAGCGTACTGCGCATGCTCCGTCGGGTAAATTACCCGACGTGCATTGCGCTAAATGACGTCGCCCCGACGTCATTTGCCTAGATGTATACGTAAATGGCGTCCAGCGCCATTCACGGACCTCTTACGCAAACGACGTCATTTTTATTGAATTCGACGCGGGAACGACGGCCATAGTTAACATTGGTTGCGCCTGCTAATTAGCAGGGGCAACCTTACGCGTCGGGTACGCTACGCAAACGACGTTAATTCGCTGCGTCGACCTCGCGTATGTTCGGGAATCGCCGTACTTACCTCATTTGCATAGACGACGGGGAAAAGCGACGATGCGACACCTAGCGGCGGGAAAAAAAATTACTTTTAAGATCTGACAGGGTAACAGCCTTACGCTTGTCAGATCTAATGGGTACCTATGCGCAACTGATTCTGAGAATCAGTCGCATAGATACCCGGGGCCAGATGAGGTGTTACGACGGCGCTAATGGTGTTGCGCCGTCGTAACGCCTTTGAGAATCTGGCCCTATATAGGCAATAAATTGGATGTGTCAGTAAAGACGTCTGCAAGGTACAGCTGCTGTTACCCAGGGGCACACCTGTGTGCATGCGCCAACCAAGGGCGCACAGAACGGCCACAAGCGCTTCTGCTAATGCGCATGCACATATGCGCGTGCACGCATGCGCACCTGTCACCAGAACTGGCGCCAGTCGGCCTATTTAAACAGAGCTGTGACGCAGACTTATTGCTGCTTGGTTTACAGCGTTTACCTGAATCCTGATACTTCTGTGTGTGAATTCCGATACTGATCCGGCCTGTTTCCGACTACCTCTGCCTGCTTCCTGCCCTGACCTCTGGCTTCCTACAGATTGATCTCTTCCTCCAGTTCTTGTTATCCAGCACCTGTTGCCTAAACCTGCCTGTGACCTGACTACGCTTCTGCCTGCTGACTTTGCCTGATCTACCTGCCTGTTGTCAACTCAGCTTGTCTGACCCCGCTCCAGCTGTACAGCCTGTCGCCAGTCCTGCTTAAGGTGGTGCATCTCCACTTGTCTCTTGCCAAGTCTGCCAGCTTGTCTGCCTTCTCGCTTGCCCGTCACCTGCTGTGTCCGGTTCCCGCTCGTGAGTTCCTGGCTTCTACCTGTACAGACTTCTGGACTGATCATAGGCACTCTTACCCCGCTGTGCTCCTGGGTCTGCTGTCTCACTATCAGTGGCCCATGAGCCAGAGCTGTACGGGAGGCCCTCTCCACAAGTCAGGCTCGACCACCAGGTACGTGACAGGATGCTTTGGTGATATTACTCTATGGTCCTTTGTTGCTCTATTCCCACTATCCCTGTTGACCCTTGGTACTCGGTGAAGGTTTGGGAGTGGCCTAAAAGTGCCATTGTGCCCTGGAGTGACCTTGTGTGGCTGTCCAAGCACTATTGATCTCTTTTGTTTAGAGATCATTGAGATCCGGTAAGAAGGTGACACTTTTGTTGTGAGGTGGCTCGGAAACACTGTCTGCTTGATTTATGTGCTACATTGTACCCCTACCCATTCAACAAAAAAGTGTCAAAAAGTAATAAACACAGTTTTTGACAATTCCTTTATTAAAAAATAAAAAAAAATAGTATCCCTTTATGTAAATTTGTCAATCACGCTACCCACTGACCAGAGAATCAGAAAAACGTTCTGCCTCCTGGGAGGCCTCCCGCCGAATGCCTTCTCTCCGCTTTGACATTTCTTATAAAAGGGACAGGGCCATCTAGCTATGCCACCCAGTGGCCCCGCCCCCACATGCCCAGCATGCACCAGTCCATGATGTCAGAAGGGGTTGGTGCCCCCGGGTGACGTAGCTAGGTGGCCCCGCCCCTTACCTATATAAGAAATGTCAAGGCGCAGAGCAGTCATTCAGCGGGAGACCTCCCAGGAGGCGGAGACTGACGATGTATTTACATCAGGGGACACAATTTTTTTATTTTTTAATAAAGGAAATACCTTTTGACACTTTTTTGGTGAATAAGTAGGGTAATAATGTACCCAATACTCATTCACATGAGGGGGGCAGGATCTGTGGGCCCCCTTGTTAAAGGTTGCTTCCAGATTACTATTAGCCCCCCGCCCACAGACTCTGACAACCTCAACCCAGGTTTGTCGGGAAGAGGCCCTTGTCCCCATCAAGGTGCTTTGGGATGGGTGGGGTGCAGAGCCCCCCCTGCCCAAAGGCACCCACCTCACCATGTTGAGGTAATGTGAACTAGTATGGTTTGGGGGGGTGCTCGTTTGTTTCCCCCTTCCTGACGTGCCAGGCTGCACGCCCGGATAAGGGTCCGGTATCGATTTTGGGGGGACCACACGCCATTTTCTTTTAATTCAGGCGTGGGTTTCCCCTCCAAATCCATATCCATACCAGTTCTGAAGGGCCTGGTATGGACTGGGGGGACCCCATGACATTTTTTTCTTTATTTTTAAATTTTTCCTGTTCGGCTCCCATAGACTTCAAAGGGGTTTGAACGTTTCCCCTGTACAGGAGTTCTGCTCCGAAACGAACATATGTCCATTCCTTGTTCTAGGTCAGTGATGCAGAAAGTATTGTAGCCATCCTGGAAACTAGTATTCTCAGAATGAGGTTCTCAGTGGCCATCAGAAGGAGGTCCACCATGGCCACAAGGGGATATCTCTAATGATTGTAGTCAAACCTCAAAAATTCTTCCGCCTCTAGACAATCCAAATCTTTGGGTTCCCTAAAATTGGGGTCAGTTAATTAAGGGTGTGATGTTGTCTAGATATTTGGTTGATAACGTTTATGGTGTGAAGCTCACCCCCGTCCCAGATGTTATGGTGCTACAACTGACCTCAGTAATTAAATTAAATAAGTTCATGCCCAATGAAGTTCTCATCGCACAGCTATGCGCCGAACACCATAGAGGAAGATGAGGCATTTGTAGGCGTCCCCCAATTCACATTCATCTCTGATATGAGCAGTTTGTTGATTTATTAGGAAACTGTCACCTTTAAGTGGTGGACGGCCCGTGTCACGTCCCCTCCGAAGAAACGCAGCGCTTCCTGGCATTTTTCTGGCGTCACGCCATGGACCTGCTCCTCCACCTGCAGCAAAGTAGATAATAGGCATTAGATGTCCTCATCAGCTGGGATTCAGTGGTGCCTGCAAAATGCATTGCTTATATTAAAGTGTACCTGTCATGAAAGGAACACGGAGGCTGCTGTTCAAGAACTTTTTAAGGATAAAAGTTTGACACCATTCCACGAGCGGACGCAATTTTGAAGCGTGACATGTTGGGTATCAATTTACTCGGTGTAACGTATCTTTCACAATATAAATAAAATTGGGCTAACTTTAGTGTTGTCTTATTTTTTAATTCAAAAAAGTGCGCTGGTAAGACAGCTGCGCAAATACCGTGTGACAAAAAGTATTGCAACAACGGCCATTTTATTCTCTAGGGTGTTAGAATTTTTTTTTATAATGTTTGGGGGTTCTAAGTAATTTTCTAGCAAAAAGAATTGTTTTAAGCTTGTAAACATCGAGTCTGAAAAAACAGGCTCGGTCCTTAACTAGTAGCCGACCAGCCACCGTCATTATACGGCGGCAGGTCGGCTCTCCTGGGCGAGAGCCCGTAGCTATACGTCCTATCGTATAGCCGCCACTAGGGGGCGCGTGCGCGCCGCCGGAGGCGCGCGCGCGCGCTCCCCGCTCGCCCCCGACTCCCGTGCGTGTGCCCGGCGGGCGCGATCGCCGCCGGGCACACGCGATCGCTCGGTACAGAGCGGGGAACGGGAGCTGTGTGTGTAAACACACAGCTCTCGTTCCTGTCAGCAGGGGAAATGCTGATTTTCTGTTCATACAATGTATGAACAGAAAATCAGTGTTTCCCTCAGTCAGTCCACCCCCCCCCCACAGTAAGAACACACCCAGGCATACTTAACCCCTTCCCCGCCCCCTAGTGTTAACCCCTTCACTGCCAGTGGCATTTTTATAGTAATCTAATGCATTTTTATAGCACTGATCGCTATAAAAATGCCAATGGTCCCAAAAATGTGTCAAAAATGTCCGAAGTGTCCGCCATAATGTCGCAATACCGAAAAAAAAATCGCTGATCGCCGCCATTACTAGTAAAAAAAATATTAATAAAAATGCCATAAAAATACCCCCTATTTTGTAAACGCTATAACTTTTGCGCAAACCAATCAATAAACGCTTATTGCGATTTTTTTTACGAAAAATATGTAGAAGAATACGTATCGGCCTAAACTGAGGAAAAAAAATGTTTTTTTATATATTTTTGGGGGATATTTATTACAGCAAAAAGTAAAAAATATTCATTTTTTTCAAAATTGTCGCTCTATTTTTGTTTATAGCGCAAAAAATAAAAAACGCAGAGGTGATCAAATACCACCAAAAGAAAGCTCTATTTGTGGGAAAAAAAGGACGCCAATTTTGTTTGGGAGCCACGTCGCACGACCGCGCAATTGTCTGTTAAAGCGACGCAGTCCCGAATCGCAAAAAGTACTCTGGTCTTTAGGCAGCAATATGTTCCGGGGGGTAAGTGGTTAAGTGGTTAAACTTCAACCCTCAACCAAATTCCCTCCTCCCGCCCACCCAAAATGTTTGCAGAATTTCTTTATTAACAAGCAGACCACTCGGTCAGTGTCATCTTAAGAGCATTATAGGCCCCCGGGCAATACAGTGCACTGGGGCCCTGTCTACACAATTACGCACGAGAATTACTGACAAAAATCATAACATTAACTGGCAGAACCACATTTTTTACTGCCACTGCAAAAAAAGTACCTAAAATTACATTTTTCAGTGCCCAACAATGCAAATGTCAGTATTTAAACTATAAACATATATCTAGTGCTATTAGAAATGTGTTTAACCACTTACCCCCCGGACCATATTGCTGCCCAAAGACCAGAGTACTTTTTGCGATTCGGGACTGCGTCGCTTTAACAGACAATTGCGCGGTCGGGCGACGTGGCTCCCAAACAAAATTGGCGTCCTTTTTTTCCCACAAATAGAGCTTTCTTTTGGTGGTATTTGATCACCTCTGCGTTTTTTATTTTTTGCGCTATAAACAAAAATAGAACGACAATTTTGAAAAAAATGAATATTTTTTACTTTTTGCTGTAATAAATATCCCCCAAAAATATATAAAAAAACATTTTTTTTTCCTCAGTTTAGGCCGATACGTATTCTTCTACATATTTTTCGTAAAAAAAAATCGCAATAAGCGTTTATTGATTGGTTTGCGCAAAAGTTATAGCGTTTACAAAATAGGGGGTATTTTTATGGCATTTTTATTAATATTTTTTTTTACTAGTAATGGCGGCGATCAGCGATTTTTTTTTTTCGGTATTGCGACATTATGGCGGACACTTCGGACATTTTTGACACATTTTTGGGACCATTGGCATTTTTATAGCGATCAGTGCTATAAAAATGCATTAGATTACTATAAAAATGCCACTGGCAGTGAAGGGGTTAACACTAGGGGGCGGGGAAGGGGTTAAGTATGCCTGGGTGTGTTCTTACTGTGGGGGGGGGGGTGGCCTCACTAGGGGAAACACTGATCTTCTGTTCATACATTGTATGAACAGAAAATCAGCATTTCCCCTGCTGACAGGACCGGGAGCTGTGTGTTTACACACACAGCTCCCGTTCCCCGCTCTGTACCGAGCGATCGCGTGTGCCCGGCGGCGATCGCGCCCGCCGGGCACACGCACGGGAGTCGGGGCGAGCGGGGGGCGCGCGCGCGCGCCTCCGGCGGCGCACGTGCGCCCCTAGTGGCGGCTAAAAGGCAGGACGTCCATTTACGTGGTCTCGCCTAGGAGAGCCACCTTGTGGACGTATAATGACGGTGCGGCGACGGCAAGTGGTTAAGTTAAACAAAAGTAAAAAAAAAAAAATGTCTTCATTGACATGAAGGTCAGGTTACTATAACCCAGCCAGCACAGAGTTTCCTCTTACATCAGAGTCTGCAGGATTCCCCCTTACAGTGAAAGGGAACTCTTATGTAAAGGGGAACTCTGCAGATCATGATCTAAGGGGGGAACTCCGATGTGGAGGGGGGCTATGGTGACCAGAGACAACCTTATATCAGAGTCCACTGCTTTCTCTTTCCCACTTACATCAGGGTCCGCAGACTGAGTTCCCCCTTGCATTGTAAGGGGGAATCCTGCAGACTCTGATGTGGGGGGTAGTCTGGTGACCAGAGACCACCTTCCTTAGATTAAATACACTAAGGTAAGGGGGGTCACTAATATAGGAGGGGGAACCTTTATATCAGTGCCCCCTTACATTTTTGCATTCACTCCCCCCTTACATCAGCAACCCCCCACACTCGTGGAGGACCGGATCTTCTCTGTGATTTCCGCGAACTGGGCATGGGCAGTTCTAACCCGTCACTCTCCATAATTTTTTACTGGGGTTGCTGGGCAGCCGGTGGGGCCCCCCAGGCAAGCGGGGCCCCCGGGCAACTGCCCAGCGTGCCCAATGGAAAAGATGGCCCTGCACTCGGTGTCCTCACCTCTCTGATCCGTCTCTGCAGTTCGCTGTGTGTAATCTTGCTGCTGCATCTTCGAGATGTAGATACTTGTGAAGGTCGACGGACAATCCGGGTCTCTTCTGGACCCAAGGCTGTGGGAGACAAAACTTTATCCCTCCTATTGAAGCTCGAGGACCGTCTAGGGCAATTCACGGTGGTGGGCACAACCAGAAACTGATCCTTGGAGGATGTTGTTTTGGGAGGAGCTGAGCAGTGGAGGTTGTCCACTGAGTGCTGCGAGGGCTGCGAGGGCTGCGAGGGCTGCGAGGGCTGCTCACTCCTTCTTTTTATACAGGACCTACGGCTCAGAGTTGTTATGCAATCCATATCTCGCATACAGGGCTCAGGTGTGAGCGGCCTATGAGGCTTGCCATTTACCTCCCAGTCAGGGATGATTTCCACACTTCTAGACACACCTGTAGGTGCAATTCACAAAAATGTGAGAGGAAGGACAAGATAAGGATGACAGAATAAGAGGCCAAAGTTCATAGGATTAATGATGATGGTTGGAAGATGAAAATAAGTAATGTACTTAAACTTTTCAGGACTCATGAGCATATAACACCCCTGTTCCATGACAGCCACTGGTATAATTCCAGCATCCTAGTTTTGGCTGGGCTGCACTCTCCCTGTCTGTCTGTCCACCTGCAGGGTGATTGGTGCCTCTTGGTGGAGACCAAACCTGTTTATAGCCTTCCAAACCCTCAGTGTCATGCTTGTGATAGTGGTTACATTTGTGCTTCAAGCTCCTTGTTTGCCTGCCTTGTTCCTGTGCCTTAAATTCTGTGCCTTTGCCTGATCCCTGCTCTGCCAGCTGGTTTGGATCTTTCCTTGTTATCCACCTCGGATTAGACTTTGGATTACTCTCTGAACTCAGCCTACCTTTTGACCATGAATTTGACCCTGACTACTGTATTCTCTAGGGTTGTCCCGATACCGATACCAGTATCGGTATCGGGACCGATACTGAGCATTTGCGGGAGTACTTGTACTCCCGCAAATGCCCCTGATGCCAGATCCGGTACTACCCCCCCCGCCGCCGCCGCTGCATACCGCAACGTCACCGCTGCCTAGTTAATCAGCGTGTGCGGAACATTACAGCTTTCATTTGAATAGCTGTCTGTTCTGCGCCGCGTATAGACACTCCCCCTTGCTCGGGATTGGACGGGTGATCTGTCTATCAAAGTGCAGATCACCTGTCCAATCCCGAGCAAGGGGGAGTGTCTATACGCGGCACGGCGGGGAACACACAGCAATTCAAATGAAAGCTGTAATTTTCCCCGCACGCTGATTAACGCGGCGGCGACGGTGGCGGCATCTAGGTATGGGACATGGCTGCATATGTGGGGGACATGGCTGCATTTGGGGACACATTTAAAAAAAGTATTGGTATTCGGTATTGGCGAGTACTTGAAAAAAAGTATTGGTACTTGTACTCAGTCCTAAAAAATTGGTATCGGGACAACCCTAGTATTCTCTGAATGTTTCCTTCCTGGACCTGGATTGCCATTGCACCACATTGCTTGTCTGCCAACCGCAAGTACCTGTTTGCTGTGCTTAGCTCGCATGGTAGCCAGTGTTGTGGAAATTTTATGAAGATGTATTTAATATGTATTGTCATAGTGTCGCCCAGTGTTGGTACTCCCGCGGCCCGCTCTAAAGAGCTGACTGGGGCAGACTGACACTGGTTGAATCCCGTCTGGTGGTGGAAAACTTCCTGGGGTTGGAGAGAGGTGTTTGCATAGTGGGGATATGTTCGCCAGCGGGCCCCTGTGCAATACACAGACGTTCATCTAAGGGGATATGTTCACTCTGCAAGGACATTATCTGTTATAGGCGGATGTGCGCTCTTGTCTCTGCTGCGTCTGATCAGCTCAGGTCGAGATTCGTAGCGCACACACATTCAGATAGCCTCCCATCCACAAGGAATGGTAGTATAATCCGGGTATGCATTGTTCTCTGGAACAACGCAGAATAAGGATTCCTATCAGCGGAAATACGGGATTGTTATGGTCAGAGAAAAAGTCCATGTTTGAAAGCAATACGGCTTCTTTTGCAAAGCTTCAATGCACCCTGTCTCTGCTCAGACACGCCCATAGGACTGCTTAAGCCATTATTCATTGGTTGTTTGTATTAACTCATCCTGTTGGAAGGATTTCCTGTTATGTCATTTCCTGTGTGGAGGTTACTTCCTGTGAGGTCACTTCCCATGGCAGAAGCGATTGGCTGCTGGAGCCATCACTTCCTGTTTGTCAATGCTTTTGTCTTTTACGAATAAAAAGGGCAAGCAGACTGGTCGCTGGGGCAGTCGTGCTGATGGAGCTGAGAACGTAAGCTGTGGTGATGTCTGTTTACTTGGGGATATATACGGTAAATAGAGTGATAGGTAAGATGCGTTATATCATTAGACAAAATGTGTGCTTATTAGCACAGAAGATATGGTGTGTACATAACGTACAGCCTGAATCTCCATGACACCAGACACTCTAGCATTGTGTATAAGGTCTTGGGACAACCAAGTCCTTGAAGGCCTGCTTGCCTTATGGGAAAGGGGGCTGCTATAGGTGAAGAACACAGAGCCAACTATAGTGCCTGACCACCAACGCTAGATGGTAGGCGTTACAGAACTGACGTGAAGAAGAGGGGAGGAGGTGGTAAGGGATAATAATTACAACATATAGACACTTAGGTCGACCAAGCAATGTTTTTCCACCTCTAACTTGACAATGACCACACCTTTGATCCTCCTTTGCTCTGCCTCTCATGCTGAAAGTAATAAAAACGTATGAGTACGTGAGAAGTATCGTTACTTCCTTCACTTGGAGGTAGTAAGAGACTTACTCTTTCTGTGAGTCGTCGTTTCTAAGAGAAAGCTTCTCCAGACGATTGGACAAGTGCACAGAAGTACACAGATGGGCAAAGTCCTCTGGGCAGATCGAGGCAGCAGAAAAAGATCCAATCTGAAGAGTCCGGTGATTCTGTCCTCTCCAGAGCTTGGTGTCTAACCTGGAGGAAGAAATTTAGAAAAGTCTCATGGGAAAATTTAATTTGTCTGGGCTGGTACATATATATATATATATATATATATATATATATATATATATATATATATATATATATATATAGTGCTGGGTTGGACCCCTTTTGCCTTCATTCTTGATGGCATAGATTCAACAAGGTGTTGGAAACATTCCTCAGAGATTTTGCTCCATAGTGACATGACATGGTGCTCTATTGGATGAGATGTGGAGGCCATTGGAGTACAGGGACCTCATTGTCCAGTGGTGAGATGATTGGAGCTTTGTGACATGGTGCTGCTGGCCCTCCTGGGAGGAGCCATCAGAAGATGGGGACACTGTAGTCATAAAGGGATGGACATGGTCACCAACAATACTCAGGTAGACGTGGTGTTTAAACCATACTGAGTAGTGTTGCTCACGAATATTCGCATTGCGAATATTCGTTACAAATATGGCATATTCGAATATTCGCGAATAACTCGAATTTCGCGGCCAATATTCGCTATTCCGAATATTCATATTTTTTCAATTTTATTTTTAAAACAGATCACATCCTAGTGATCTCCATCGACGTCTAAAAGCATTGCTGGTATGATTAGAGACCCTGGGCCGAGTAGCAAAGCTGAGGCGATCCTTTTATGTTGCAGAATATTCGCAATCGCGAATATTCGATTTCCGAATATTCGCGAATAATTTCTCCGCCCTTCTTTTGCATCAGAGCCAATCAGAGTTCTCCTACCACAGTTGTCATAGGAGAGAGTGGAGTGTTTCTGTGTGTTTTTCCAGTGTATCACATCTTCAAAGAATTTTCCATCTTTTGTCCCGTGTCATCATTTGCATTTGACCTCTTTAATGAGAATAATAACTGTTTAACATAAAGACATTTAAGAGATGTCAACGTAAACGGTTTACTTGTATTTTCCAAATCTATGGTTATTCAATATTTATTAAACTAATCAATATACAAATTGGTCAAAGTAAACCCTCAAATCTATATAATAATGTATTTATTTTATTAATACCTTGTTAGTTGCAGGGTCTATTACGTAAAACCACACTTTTTCCAAAGGGCAGGTGAAATTGAATGTTTCAAAATTTCGCAATCAGTTTCGCATTCGCAATAGCGAAATTTCGCAAAAATATTTTTTTGATAAAATATCACGAATATTCGATTTTAGCGAATATTTCACGAATATTCGGCTATATATTCGTGATATATCGCGAAATCGAATATGGCGTATTCCGCTCAACACTAATACTCAGTTGGGTATTAAGGGGCCCAAAGTGTGCCAAGAAAATATCCCCCACACCATTACACCACCACCACCAGTCTGAACCGGTGATACAAGGCAGGATGGATCCATGTGCCAAATTCTGACCCCACCATCTGAATGTTGCAGCTGAAATCCAGACTCATCATACCATGCAACGTTTTTCCAATCTGGGCCAATGATGGGACATTATTCCTCCCACTGACGCCAATGATGGGACACTATTCCTCCCACTGACGCCAATGATGGGACGCTATTCCTCCCACTGACACCAATGATGGGACACTATTCCTCTCACTGATACCAATGATGGAATAACTATTCTCCCCACTGATACCAAGGATGGGACACTATTCCTCCCACTGGCACCAATGATGGGACACTATTTCTCTCACTGATACCAATAATGGGACACTATTCCTTCCTCTTACACCAATGATGGAATAACTATTCTCCCCACTGATACCAATGATGGGACACTATTCCTCTCACTGATACCAATGATTGGGCACTATTCCTTCCTCTGACACCAATGATGGGACACTATTCCTTCCTCTGACACCAATGATGGGACACTATTCCTCCTACTGACGCCAATGACAGGGGGTTCTATTCTTCCCATTAACACCAATGATTGGGCACTATTCCTTCCACTGACACCAATGATGGGGCACTATTCCTCCCACTGACACCAATTATAGGGCGCTATTCCTCCCATTAACACCAATGAGTTTCTACTCATATTGGCCACAGTCCGGCTTTTCTAAAGTCTGAAGGATAATAAACTGGTCCTTTGTTTTGAAAATTTGGAGTCCCCTGGTCTGTGAAAGTAAATGAAAGTCTGGACTGATTGGCCTATTGCTGGCATGACCTCCAAATCAAGTAGAAGGATAATGGATAATGAATGGTAAACGGAAATAAAGACGTTCTAAAGATAGATGGATAGAAGCTGATCAGGAAGGAGTAAGGAAATATTGATTATGGATGTTAATTGATAAAAAAACAGAAAATTGCAGAAGATAAATATTGACTAGTTATGAACTGTGCATGATGATAGATGGATGGTTGGCGGTTGTACATGGACATTGAGAACATACAGTTTTTCTTACCCAGCCTCGATGATGGTGACAACATCTCCAGCATTCAGGGGCAGCCAGTTAGGATTGCCAACGTCCTTAAGAATTTTAAGCTCCAGAGGTTTCACCTGAAGAAATAAGAAATTGTCTATCCAATGAAGGACTAACAAGAGAGGACAATTTGGTTGCCGTTTCTTCATAAGTAACATCCCAGATCATCGTATTTGGTGAAAGCTCTCTTTCAAAAATAAAGCATAAAATACATTTTAAAATTAGATGAATGAACGGAAATTTATTGAAACATCCACAGTACAGCTACAGCCAATAGTGGCTTCACTCCAGAACTACCACCTCCTTACCGCGTTTTATCAACAAATATCGATTTGTTGGGGAAACAGGTGTTTCTGCGGCTGCAGCTATGCTGTGGATTTTTGAAGAAATGACTTGGAAGAGCGGAGGTCGGAGTGCGGCTCTCATTCATCGATGACAGTGGTTCTCAACCTCTCTAGTGCCGTGACCCCTTGACAACATTTTCCAAGTTGTGGGGACATTTAGCGCTCCCCAAGTCCCTTCCACTCGCACAATATTAAAACCCCTTATAGTACATTTTTGGATGTACCACGCTTTCTCTTTTCTTTCCCTTTTATTTTATCTATCCTAATTTCTTGTTTTTTCCCATCCCTCTCTCTATCTGTCTTTCTTGTTCTTTCTCTTATTCTTTCTCTCCCTTTTTCTTTGTTCCTCCCCCTCTTCTCATCTCCCTTCCATGTATTCTCTATTACTCCTTGGTGGGGGGGTGGGGGAAATGGGATGAGTGGCAGTGCTGGTGGGGAGTTGGGATGAATGGCAGTGCTGTTGGGGGGAATGGGATGAGTGGCAGTGCTGGTGGGGAGTTGGGATAAGTGGCAGTGCTGTTGGGGGGAATGGTATGAGTGGCAGTGATTGCGGGAGGTTGGGATGAGTGGCAGTGCTGGTGGGGGGAATGGGATGAGTGGCAGTGATTGCGGGAGGTTGGGATGAGTGGCAGTGCTGGTGGGGGGAATGGGATGAGTGGTAGTGCTGGTGGGGGGAATGGAATGAGTGGCAGTGCTGGATGGGAGTTGGGGTGAGTGGCAGTGCTGGCGGGGAGTTGGGATGAGTGACAGTGCTAGCGGGGAGTTGGGATAAGTGACAGTGCTAGTGGGGAGTTGGGATAAGTGGCAGTGCTGGTGGGGGGAATGGGATGAGTGGTAGTGCTGGTGGGGGGAATGGAATGAGTGGCAGTGCTGGATGGGAGTTGGGGTGAGTGGCAGTGCTGGCGGGGAGTTGGGATGAGTGACAGTGCTAGCGGGGAGTTGGGATAAGTGACAGTGCTAGTGGGGAGTTGGGATAAGTGGCAGTGCTGGTGGGGGGAATGGGATGAGTGGCAGTGCTGGCGGGGAGTTGGCATGAGTGGCAGTGCTGGCGGGGAGTTGTAATGAGGGGTGGGGTGGCTCTTGACATCTAATGTAAGGGGAGGCGATGTGCTGGACATTTAATCGTACAGATACAACCGGCCCTTTTGAGGGCAATCATAATGCTGATGCGGTCCACAATGAAATTGAGTTTGACAACCCTGTTCTAAGGGGAAAAAAATCCTCAACTTAAGTGGGCACCTTGTCAGTCTGTAGATAAGGATAAGAGCGGGTTCGGAGTGGTGCTGTGGATCGAGGATGTTTCACCTCCTTGAAATTGTTATGGTATAAAAAGTAATATTGGCAATAGACCTTCAAGATCAGAGCAGAGGGAAATGTTAGAAATATAAAACCCAGATCTGTGAAAGATTAGTCACTCTACAGCATGTATACATGGAGTATTTTACACCAGAGAAAAGGCCAACGTAAAAAACAGGCCACCACCAGGATTCATGGAAAATCAAAGTAGAAGGCAAGCATAGAAATACACTTCTAGACCCATCACAGATCAGAGACAGAACACCAAGACCCATGAAGGATAGGATAAGAGTTCAAAAATGGTAAGAGTCCTCCTAGATCCTTTTCAAATCAGAGTAGAGGGCAACATTGGATACAGATATCCTGAGTGCATTTTACATGTTAAAGGCAGACTTTTAGGACCCATGAAGGATAAGAGTAGAGGACAAACATGGTAATAGTCTTTCTAATCCATTACAGATCAGTGAAGAGTAGGAATTAGCTTTGTGTTCGAGTCAAACTCACGTTCGACTCGAACATCGTATGTTTGACAGTTTGTCGAAATACGAACGTTATTCGACAAATTCGAGTGGCGTGTCACGGCCCATAATTCACTGCGGCATCGCAGTGCATTGCTGGCTGATGATTGGCCAAGCATGCACTATGACCCGCATGCTTGGCCAATCACAGCTTGCAAAAACGGAGAGCCATAATTGGCCAAAGCCAGGGTGGCTTTGGCCAATTATGGCTCAGGGGGCTTAGTACACGCCCCACACTATAAAAGGCCACCTGCAGGTCGGCCTTGTGTAGTGTGTTGCGGTGGTTAAGAAAAGACAGAGTGAGAGAGAGAGAGTGTGTAATTTATTGCAGGTAGATAGAGCAGGCAGGCTAGTCAGTTAGAGTTACAGGGCCATATTCTGAGTAAGATACTCCATCGTATCTCTCTTTTTTGGCCCGTGTATCTATGCGACTGATTCTTAGAATCATTTTTGCATAGATACACTTAAGATCCGCCATGTGTAAGTCGCTTACACTGTCGGATCTTAAATGTAATTACTCCGCCCGCCGCTAGATGGCGTTTACGTTCAGGTCTCATTTGTTTATGCAAATGAGCCTGATACCCCGATTCCCGAACGAATTTGCGTCGCGTAACCGTCGCTAACGTCGTTTGCGTAAGCGTAAACTTACCCCTGCTATATGAGGGGTAAGTTTACGCAAGTCCCACGTAGGCCATGTTAAGTATGGCGTCGGGTTCGCATCGTGTTTTTCCGTCGGCTACGTCGTTTCCCTAAGTCGTTCTTGAATACGCCGCCCCAAACTACGGAGCAAGTGTTTGGGGAATACAGCACTTGCTCCTGTAGGTTGGGGCGGCAGAGTGTAAATGGCTTACGCGCCGCCCGCGGGAAATGTACGAGAATATGGCCCACAGTGTGTAGACGATATATATACATCCCAGGTGTTGTATATATATTTATACACTGTATAGTTTAGCTAGATCCGCTCTTCCTAATTTACTGACAGGCAGGCAGGTGATTGTGCTAGCTGCAGTATTCTCACGTGGTGTACTGTCTATGTCCTCTGCAGTGTGCACCTAAAGCTATGTGGTGTGTGTACTGTCTGTGTCCTCTGCACATTGTGCACCTAACGTAAAGCTGGTGTTTCTCATATTTACTCCTAGAAGAGGGAGGAAGAGGAGGACGTCCTTACCTCTCAAGGCCACTTTATCCAGACAGTGTTCCTGCTTGCCCACCTATCACACAGGAAGAGGACGAGGAGGAGGGGAATTGTGTCAGCATGGAGGTGGAGCCTAGCACTCAGCAGCAGCAGCAGTCTTCAAGGGATCAATTACAGTCCCAAGAAACCCATGGACTTGTACATGGCTGGGATGAGGTGGCTGCGGATCATGTCGTTCTCAGTGACCCAGAGGACTCCACACCGAATGCCTCAGCAAACCTACATTGTATGGCCTCCCTGATCCTGCAAAGCCTGCGGAAGGATCCTCGTATTCGTGCTATCAAGGAGAGGGATCATTACTGGCTGGCAACTCTCCTTGATCCACGTTACAAGAGTAAGGTTGTGGACCTTATCTTGCCGGCACAGAGGGAGCAGAAGATAAAACATCTTCGGGAGGCCTTGCAGAAAGGGAGGTTACAAAATCCTGGTCCTGAACAACGTGTTGCTGAGGCTTCGGTCAGTCACAGAAGGAGCGGTGGAGAAGGTGGCTGTCTGACCGATGAGTTCAGACAATTTTTTAGTCCGCAGCCACAAGGTATGACCGGTTCCAGCAACCATCGCCAGCGTCTGTTTTACATGGTGCTTGAATACCTAGGGGCAAGATCAGACTTGGACACCTTCCCCACCGAAAATCCTCTGGCTTACTGGGTCTTAAGGATGGATCACTGGCCAGAGCTTGCACAGTACGCAATTGAGCTACTGGCTTGTCCTGCATCCAGCGTTCTTTCAGAACGCACCTTCAGTGCTGCTGGAGGCTTTGTAACCGATCACAGGGTGCGCCTCTCCACCGACTCGGTTGATCGACTGACCTTCATAAAAATGAATCTGGCTTACATCACCACCAGCTACCAAGCACCTGATGCTGATGTAACTGAATAATTTTTTTGAAATGTCAGATCCCTTCAAGACTGCCTATCCTGTTAGTGACTATCCTGTTATGCTGAGTGACTATCCCTTTCCTCCTCAATGATCATGCTGATAGCTTGTAAGAACATTGTTGGTTCTGGGCACCGCCACCAGTGGCTAAGGCCCAAATTTTCTGCCCCTGTTTAACAGGGGCATGCAATTACTATTTTTGATGCAATACTTTGCAGCGGGCTCATTCCTGCGCTCCATATAGAGTATCTGTGAGGGGTTGCAGTGTTGTGGCACCAGCACCACCACCACCAACAAACGCCCAATTTTTCTGCCCCTGTGCAACAGGGGCATGTAATTACAATTCTTGATCTAATATTTCACAGCAGGGCTCATTCCTGTGCCCACTAAGAGTAACTGTGAGGACTTACAGTGTTGTGGCACCAGCGCCAGCACCAAAGGCCCAATTTTTCTACCACTGTTCAACAATGGAATGTTATTACAATTCTTGATATAATAGTTTACACAGCAGGACGTTCCAGCGCCCACCAAGACTAACTGTGAGGGCTTACAGTGCTGTGGCAACACCAACACCTAGGGCCGAAATGTATGCAGAGTATATACGGCAGGCCCCTACTTTCAAACATCCAACTTACAAACAACTCCTACTTGCAAACGGAAGGAGACAACAGGAAGTGAGAGGAAATCTACCCCTAGGAAGGGAAATTCTCTTCTGTAAGAGGTGTCTCCTGTCCACTGATGCTTTATCACCAATCCTTGTTTCACAAAAAAAACTAATTTTCAAAAAATCATTTGTCATTGGGACAGAAAGTGAGGTGCAATCTTCTGAACAGATGCCCACAGACAGCAAAACAAATGTTAAAGGGGTGATAACCCTTCTCTATGTTTTCAGAAAAGCTTAAAAATAGATTTTATGGCTGGAGCTACACTTTAAAAAAGTACCAGTTCAAAATTACAAACAGATTCTACTTAACAACAAACCTACAGTCCCTGTCTTGTTTGCACCGCCTGTATACTTCTGTTCAAAGTATATAGGGCCAAAGGGGCTTGTAATGACCTGGGGGGAGGGGGGAAACCCATGCTATTTTTCTCAGTGATTTTCATCCATATTGCAGGGACCAAACAATACATTAAAGCTGCAAGCAGTTTTAAATTACCTTTTTCTTATAGTAATCTCATGTTGTGGAGGGACAGTTCTAAACATGTGCCACTTCACAGGCATACTATAGACACCCAGCAGGTACGATATTTAAAGGAATTTTTCAATTTTTTTTTCACTTTAAGCATCATTAAAATCACTGCTCCAGAAAAAATGACCGCTTTTAAAACTTTTTTTTCCATTGATACATGTTCCCTGGGGCAAGACCTGGGTTCTCAAACCCATTTTACGACAATAACTTGCATATTAGGCTTTAAAATTAGCACTTTTTAATTCGAACGTTCGAGTCCCATAGACTTCAATGGGGTTCTAAATGTTCGCGCGAACGTTCGGTCTGTTCGAAGGTTCTGGTGCGAACCGAACAGGGGGGTGTTCGGCTCATCCCTAGTGAAGAGATGGATCTTCTGAATCCAAACATCGGCTCCCCCTGGATCCATCAGAGGATACACTACAGAACAGTATTGGAGTCCTTTCAAATTAGAAGACAATATGTGAGATGGATCTCTTTGGTACAGTCGTCAGATCACTCACCTCTTGAAGAAGGCTGATGATAGAGGTAAAATTTGGTCTCTCTTTCGGAATGTACGCCCAACATTTCATCATCACATTGTACAAAGCAGGAGAACAATCTTCGGGGCACTCCAACCGTTCAGCGCCTCTTTCAATTGCAGCTAAAATCTGGAGAAATGGAGACAGTTACAAACCTCAGGACTGGGAAGGTGATTGGTAGAGATGCGTTCAACAGAAAAATGTGTTTTGTTTCGGATTCTTCATTAAGTTGACAATTTTGTTACCTCATATTCGTTATGTTAGAATGATTTGTTTTCGGAATCCATTTCATATAGTTGGATATGTTTCGTCTATACCATATTTGTTATTTTTCAGATCGATTCGAAATTAGAATTTTCGAAAATTAGAATTTTGGAAAACGGCTATATTTGTTGTAATTTATCGTATTCTAATCTATTTAAAAAAAAATCTATTCTGTTTTATTTTACTTTTTTATTCTATTCTTTTATTTTCTATTCTACTCTATTCATTTATATTCTATTATTTTCTATTCTATAAAGCAGGAATTGTCATCTTATTTTACTTTTACTATATTTATTGCATTATGTTTTCATTTCAAATTCAGGGGGGGATCGTGTCAGCATGGAGGTGGAGCCTAGCACTCAGCATCAGCCTTCAAGGGATCAATTACAGTCCCAAGAAACCCATGGACTTGTACGTGGCTGGGATGAGGTGGCTGCGGCTCATATCATCCTCAGTGACCCAGAGGACTCCACACCGAATGCCTCAGCAAACCTACGTTGTATGGCCTCCCTGATCCTGCAAAGCCTGCGGAAGGATCCTCGTATTCGTGCTATCAAGGAGAGGGATCATTACTGGCTGGCAACCCTCCTTGATCCACCTTACAAGAGTAAGGTTGTGGATCTTATCTTTTGCCGGCACAGAGGGAGCAGAAGATGAAACATCTTCGGGAGGCCTTGCAGAAAGGTCTGTACAACGCGTTCCCAGAGACTGGGAGGTTACAAAATCCTGGTCCTGAACAACGTGTTGCTGGGGCTTCGGTGAGTCACAGAAGGAGCGGTGGAGAAGGTGGCCATCTGACCGATGCGTTCAGACAATTTTTTAGTCCGCAGCCCCAAGGTATGACCGGTTCCAGCAACCATCGCCAGCGTCTGTTTTACATGGTGCGGTAATACCTAGGGGCAAGATCAGACTTGGACACCTTCCCCACCGAAAATCCTCTGGCTTACTGGGTCTTGAGGATGGATCACTGGCCAGAGCTTGCACAGTACGCAATTGAGCTGCTGTCTTGCCCTGCATCCAGCGTTCTTTCAGAACGCACCTTCAGTGCTGCTGGAGGCTTTGTAACTGATCACAGGGTGCGCCTCTCCACCGACTCGGTCGATCGACTGACCTTCATAAAAATGAATCAGGCTTAGATCACCACCAGCTGCCAAGCACCTGATGCTGATGTAACTGAATCATTTTTTTTGAAATGTCAGATCCCTTCAAGACTGCCTATGCTGATGCTGAGTGACTATCCTGTTATGATGAGTGACTATCCTTTTCCTCCTCAATGATCTTGCTGATAGCTTGTAGGAACATTGTTGGTTCTGGGCACCGCCACCAGTGGCTAAGGCCCAATTTTTCTGCCCCTGTTTAACAGGGGCGTGCAATTACTATTTTTGATGCAATACTTTGCATGTGGCTCATTCCTGCGCTCCATATAGAGTATCTGTGAGGGGTTGCAGTGTTGTGGCACCAGCACCACCACCACCAACAAACGCCCAATTTTTCTGCCCCTGTGCAACAGGGGCATGTAATTACAATTCTTGATCTAATATTTCACAGCAGGGCTCATTCCTGTGCCCACTAAGAGTAACTGTGAGGACTTACAGTGTTGTGGCACCAGCGCCAGCACCAAAGGCCCAATTTTTCGGCTCATCCCTAGTGAAGAGATGGATCTTCTGAATCCAAACATCGGCTCCCCCTGGATCCATCAGAGGATACACTACAGAACAGTATTGGAGTCCTTTCAAATTAGAAGACAATATGTGAGATGGATCTCTTTGGTACAGTCGTCAGATCACTCACCTCTTGAAGAAGGCTGATGATAGAGGTAAAATTTGGTCTCTCTTTCGGAATGTACGCCCAACATTTCATCATCACATTGTACAAAGCAGGAGAACAATCTTCGGGGCACTCCAACCGTTCAGCGCCTCTTTCAATTGCAGCTAAAATCTGGAGAAATGGAGACAGTTACAAACCTCAGGACTGGGAAGGTGATTGGTAGAGATGCGTTCAACAGAAAAATGTGTTTTGTTTCGGATTCTTCATTAAGTTGACAATTTTGTTACCTCATATTCGTTATGTTAGAATGATTTGTTTTCGGAATCCATTTCATATAGTTGGATATGTTTCGTCTATACCATATTTGTTATTTTTCAGATCGATTCGAAATTAGAATTTTCGAAAATTAGAATTTTGGAAAACGGCTATATTTGTTGTAATTTATCGTATTCTAATCTATTTAAAAAAAAATCTATTCTGTTTTATTTTACTTTTTTATTCTATTCTTTTATTTTCTATTCTACTCTATTCATTTATATTCTATTATTTTCTATTCTATAAAGCAGGAATTGTCATCTTATTTTACTTTTACTATATTTATTGCATTATGTTTTCATTTCAAATTCAAAAATCATTTTTTAATTTGGATAATTTGTTTAATTCCTATAATTTATTTCGGATTCATTGAAATTTGTTACTACTGTGATTTGGAAATATAGATGCATCCGAATCTCCATATAAGGAAAATCTCGGCTGAATTTTGATTCATAATGAAGGCGAATGGCACATGTCTATTGATGGGTGGCACTCTACAGGATATTTACATCACCTGTCTCCCATTTAAGCCAAACCAAGGTTCTTGTCCATAGGTGAACATCTCCCACATGGTGACCCCGAACATCCAGACATCACTTGAGTGTGAAAAGTTGCCAAACTTCAAGCTCTCCGGAGCACACCTACAACACAGAGGGAAAATAATGGACTCATTAGTGGTTAGGTCTTTCCAAACAGAACCCAACCTTAGATTTGGTTAGCATTTAAGGCCTCATACACACGGCCGGTTTTCCTGATGGGAAAACTGCGAGGAGAGCTTTTGGCCAGGAATCCCGGCCGCGTGTATGCTCCTCGCAGGTTTTCCGACGGGAAAACTGTCTAAAAACCGCTAGACAAAAAAAAAGAATCAACTCTCTTTTTTCCCCGCCGGGTAAACCGGCGGACTTTTGCCCGGTGGTTTTTGTCAGTTTTCCTAAGAGAAAAACTGCGATGGAGCATACACACGGCCGGGAATCCCGACCAGAGCTCCATCGCAGTTTTCCTGTCCGGAAAAACGGCCGTGTGTAGGGGGAAAGAAAGCAGGTTCTCGGCTTTCCCCTCTGGATTTCTGACAGGAACTTTTCCCGTCGGAAATCCCGCACGTGCGTACGGAGCATTACTCCATACAATGAAGGATAGATCCTTCACTCTATGACCAAAAAATGTGCTGAATTCCACCCTCACCATGCAAAGGGCATCTTTCGGCCGGGAGACGTGGTGTAATGATCATCATTTGTGGCCAAAATCCTTGTCAATCCAAAATCTCCAATCTTTACCAAATGTTCACTGATCACCAAAACATTCCGAGTTGCCAGATCCCTGTGGATGAAATTGTGGGTCTCAAGGTAGCTCATCCCAGAGGCGATCTGGATGGAATATGACCACAGGAGCTGCAGAGAATACACGCCGTTATAGGAGTGCAGGTGACTGAGTAAGGATCCGAGAGGTGCCAACTCTGTAACCTGAGATACAAGAAAGAAAGAAGGAATGTCCTTATTATAATGTTATACATATTATACCTCTGTAACCAATCAGGGGCAGACTCATAACTTTTTCTTCTTCTTCGCCACCCTGCAAAGAGGAAAGGAGGAGGAACACCTATATCTTCCTTCTTTCAAGATACATTTTTGCGTACATGAAATGTGCTCTTCCACAGTTGCCCTAACCAGGATAGTTTTTTTTTGTTAAGTACACCTGCACTCAAATGTCTCCATTGGAGTGACAGCCCCCCCATTGCTGCAGCCCTAACCCAAGTCTCCCCTGCACCCAAGCCTGGTCCTTGTGCAGCCACTTGTCAGGAAAGTAACATTTGTGTGCACAGACACACAAACCTAAGAAATCCTGCCCATGACCATTTAGCGGGTGCACACGTTCGTGCGCGCTTGAGCGGGTGCGTGCATTGACTCCAGGCTATTTAAAGCGCACTAGTGCAGTTTGCCAGTGCTGTTTGGACTATTACATTCCCATGTTAATGTTGCCAAATTGCCAACCTGATCTTGCCTGAATGCCACCCATATCGACCCCTGGCTTGTCCCTAGAATACGCTTCTGCCTGCTGCTACTGCTCATCTGTTCTGATGTTACCGATCCCGGCCTGTCTCAAGACTACTCTTCTGATTGCCACCTGAACCTGATCTGCTGCTCACCAGTTGCCAACCCTGACTGCCCATACTGCATCTGCACCTCCCTATCTGTATTCTTCACTGGCTCTTGTTCCTCCACCAACATGTCCAGTCCTGTTATCCCTGCATTTCCGAAGCACACCATTCCCTGCCAGCAGAAGACTTACCACTCTGAGCTCCAGCATTCCCTGTCACCTTACCAGGGACTCCTGAGCCAGGGTTGCAAGAGAGACCTTCCGCAACTTTTCAGGCTCCACCACCAGGTATGTTACACCACCGCTGCACCTGCTAAGTGTCCCCTGTGCCTTGCAACCTCAGAAGCACCCACAATCTTGGCCTCACCTTTTCTGCACCCAAAAGTCCCAGTCCGAGTCTCTGCTGTGCCGTCTCTGCACTTGCAGCTTCCAGCCTCGCTCCTGCCCCCAGCAATTGCTCTCTGCTAAGTCCATGCTCTTATGAGAAGGCATAACACTGCTACCCCATAGACTAAAGTGACCAGATTTTTTTAGTAATGGGGGCAATCAGCGACTCTCTGCCCGTTGCCACCGCTGCCCATCTCACAGCCTATCAAGTCAAACTCTCCGGGCCCCAGCTAATACTGGTTAGGGAGTGGAGGAAGATCACTCTGCCAAGGAAGGCAAGGAGATAGGCAGGCAGGCAGCTGGTCGGGACTTGAGCCAAGGCAGAAGAACATGCAAACGGAGCTGAATGGGCATACACCCAAAACTGAAGAACTCTCCGACCAGCACATGATCAACAGAAAGGGGCACAGATAATGAAAAAATTACACCCCCCCCTCAAGCTTGGAGGAGCGTCGGAGTGGTGTGTACTTTTTTTATTCTGCACTGACTGTCTTAGAAATTGCTCCAGCCCCTGTTCAAATCCAATTCGTGGGGCAAAACGGGGGGACAAAATTGGTCCGGGGACAGTGTCCTCAATCCGTGGACTGTCCCCGGAAACCTAGGATGTCTGGTCACCCTACCATAGACTCCACTCGCATGAAAAGCAGAAGGGTCTACATCTCGGGTTTGTAGCAAATGTCAGCCACTCACCATTTTCATTGGCTGTGTAAGAACGACGCCGTAGAGTCGGATGAGATGTGGGTGATCCAGGGCGTACATCGCATTCACTTCCTGCAGAAAATCCTGAAGGACCGCAGGGTCATAGCTGGCATCCGCACGGAGGGTTTTCACTGCAACCTTCACCTGTAAAGATGTTGTAGATGATAAAGGTAGAACCTGACAGGAGGGCAGAGAACTCAGAGAACCAACAGAGATAAAAAGAAAGCGATACTCACTGTCCTTTCACTGGAAATCCTCCATTCTCCTTTCCGGACTACCCCAAAGCAGCCGTCCCCCAGATGCTCCGACAGGTGCAGGTCTCGGTCATTGATCAGACACTTCAGGGAGCTATCAGTTTCCCTTTGAGGGGTGATAGGTGAAAATGAGCTTGTGGGTGATAGGGGTACAGGAAATAGACCAGAGGGGGATTGGGATGTGGGTGATTGGATCGTGGGGGTCTGGGCAGAGGGCGACCGGAAATGCTTTGATTTATTCATGTCCTGATGAAGTGGTGGATGAGCTTTTAGTCTTCTAAATATGAAAATCTAAAGAACAGGAAAAGCAGAAATAAGACAATTTTTATTGAGTTGCTTTCAGCAAAATCATGCTTTGGGTACTGTAACGGGAGGGCCCATGGAACCCAGAATCCCTTGGAAAGGTTGGGAAACCCTTATTTCAGCTCCCCATGCACCCTGTATGTCTAAGCAGCAAACAAACTCCCAGCCTATGAGACCCTGAACAGCCCAAAACAAACAATCACTGCTCCCTTGACTACAGAAGGAGCCACTCCTTCACTACTATATGTTAACGCCCTTTTTCTTGTTCTTGATCCCGACCCGCAATCACTTGTTACCGACCTTTGGCTTGTTTCTCTACAACACTTCCACTTGATCCCGACCTGCAATCACTTTTTACCAACCTTTGGCTTGTTTCTCTACAACACTTCTACTTGATCCCGACCTGCAATCACTTGTTACCGACCTTTGGCTTGTTTCTCTACAACACTTCCACTTGATCCCGACCTGCAATCACTTGTTACCGACCTTTGGCTTGTTTCTCTACAACACTTCTGCTTGATCCCGACCTGCAATCACTTGTTACCGACCTTTGGCTTGTTTCTCTACAACACTTCCACTTGATCCCGACCTGCAATCACTTTTTACCAACCTTTGGCTTGTTTCTCTACAACACTTCTACTTGATCCCGACCTGCAATCACTTGTTACCGACCTTTGGCTTGTTTCTCTACAACACTTCCACTTGATCCCGAGCTGCAATCACTTTTTACCAACCTTTGGCTTGTTTCTCTACAACACTTCCACTTGATCCCGACCCGCAATCACTTGTTACCGACCTTTGGCTTGTTTCTCTACAACACTTCCACTTGATCCCGACCCGCAATCACTTGTTACCGACCTTTGGCTTGTTTCTCTACAACACTTCTACTTGATCCCGACCTGCAATCACTTTTTACCAACCTTTGGCTTGTTTCTCTACAACACTTCTACTTGATCCCGACCTGCAATTACTTTTTACCAACCTTTGGCTTGTTTCTCTACAACACTTCTACTTGATCCCGAACTGCAATCACTTGTTACCGACCTTTGGCTTGTTTCTCTACAACACCTTCACTTGATCCCGACCTGCAATCACCTGGTGATGTAAACAGGTGACCTCACCTCCTCTGACACCACAGGGGTATATAACAGCTGTCACGGTGGGAGAAGCATCACTCGGCGGCCACACAACTGTCACAGCTTTTTTTTTTGTTTTTGGTCGTTGGCGACGTGAATTTACATCGCTGGGCATTTTTATTTAAACTTTTTAATAAAGGACTTGTCCCAAGCTGTCTCTGAATTTACATCGCTGGGCATTTTTATTTAAACTTTTTAATAAAGGACTTGTCCCAAGCTGTCTCTTGTCTTTTTTACAATTTTTGATACTTTTTTTGTGAAATGGTAGTGGTACAATGTACCCGTTACCAAATTCAAATAGGTGGGCCGGAATCTGGGGATCCCCTTGTTGAAGGGGGCTTCCAGATCCCCCCCGCCCGCAGACCCCCACAACCACCGGGCAAGGGTTGTGGGTATGAGGCCCTTGCCCCCATCAACATGGGGACAAGGTGCCTTGGGGTCAGACCAAAAAGCATCCTCCCCATGTTAAGGGCATGTGGCCTGGTACGGTTCAGGAGGGGGGCACACTCTCATCCCCCTTCTGTTCCTGCGGCCTGCCAGGTTGTGTGCTTGGACAAGGGTTTGGTATTGGATTTTTTTATGTGTTCATGTTGTAGATTGTCATTTATCTGTCTGCCGCCATCTAGTGTCTATGTTGTAGATTGTCATTTATCCGTCTGCCGCCATCTAGTGTTCATGTTGTAGATTGTCATTTATCAGTCTGCTGCCATCTAGTGTTCATGTTGTAGATTGTCATTTATCTGTCTGCCGCCATCTAGTGTTCATGTTGTAGATTGTCATTTATCTGTCTGCTGCCATCTAGTGTTCATGTTGTAGATTGTCATTTATCCGTCTTCTGCCATCTAGTGTTCATGTTGTAGATTGTCATTTATCCGTCTGCTGCCATCTAGTGTCCATGTTGTAGATTGTCATTTATCCGTCTGCCGCCATCTAGTGTCCATGTTGTAGATTGTCATTTATCCGTCTGCCGCCATCTAGTGTTCATGTTGTAGATTGTCATATATCTGTCTGCCGCCATCTAGTGTCCATGTTGTAGATTGTCATTTATCAGTCTGCTGCCATCTAGTGTCCATGTTGTAGATTGTCATTTATCTGTCTGCCGCCATCTAGTGTTCATGTTGTAGATTGTCATTTATCTGTCTGCCGCCATCTAGTGTCCATGTTGTAGATTGTCATTTATCTGTCTGCTGCCATCTAGTGTCCATGTTGTAGATTGTCATTTATCAGTCTGCTGCCATCTAGTGTCCATGTTGTAGATTGTCATTTATCCGTCTGCCGCCATCTAGTGTCCATGTTGTAGATTGTCATTTATCTGTCTGCTGCCATCTAGTGTTCATGTTGTAGATTGTCATTTATCTGTCTGCTGCCATCTAGTGTCCATGTTGTAGATTGTCATTTATCCGTCTTCTGCCATCTAGTGTTCATGTTGTAGATTGTCATTTATCTGTCTGCCGCCATCTAGTGTTCATGTTGTAGATTGTCATTTATCTGTCTGCCGCCATCTAGTGTCCATGTTGTAGATTGTCATTTATCTGTCTGCTGCCATCTAGTGTCCATGTTGTAGATTGTCATTTATCTGTCTGCCGCCATCTAGTGTTCATGTTGTAGATTGTCATTTATCTGTCTGCCGCCATCTAGTGTCCATGTTGTAGATTGTCATTTATCTGTCTGCCTCCATCTAGTGTCCATGTTGTAGATTGTCATTTATCTGTCTGCCGCCATCTAGTGTTCATGTTGTAGATTGTCATTTATCTGTCTGCCGCCATCTAGTGTCCATGTTGCAGATTGTCATTTATCCGTCTGCCTCCATCTAGTGTCCATGTTGTAGATTGTCATTTATCTGTCTGCCGCCATCTAGTGTCCATGTTGTAGATTGTCATTTATCCGTCTGCCGCCATCTAGTGTCCATGTTGTAGATTGTCATTTATCTGTCTGCCTCCATCTAGTGTCCATGTTGTAGATTGTCATTTATCTGTCTGCCTCCATCTAGTGTCCATGTTGTAGAATGTCATTTATCTGTCTGCCGCCATCTAGTGTTCATGTTGTAGATTGTCATTTATCCGTCTGCCGCCATCTAGTGTCCATGTTGTAGATTGTCATTTATCATTCTGCCGCCATCTAGTGTCCATGTTGTAGATTGTCATTTATCTGTCTGCCGCCATCTAGTGTTCATGTTGTAGAATGTCATTTATCTGTCTGCCGCCATCTAGTGTTCATGTTGTAGATTGTCATTTATCCGTCTGCCGCCATCTAGTGTCCATGTTGTAGATTGTCATTTATCTGTCTGCCGCCATCTAGTGTCCATGTTGTAGATTGTCATTTATCTGTCTGCCGCCATCTAGTGTCTATGTTGTAGATTGTCATTTATCTGTCTGCCGCCATCTAGTGTCCATGTTGTAGATTGTCATTTATCTGTCTGCCGCCATCTAGTGTCCATGTTGTAGATTGTCATTTATCTGTCTGCCGCCATCTAGTGTCCATGTTGTATATTGTCATTTATCTGTCTGCCGCCATCTAGTGTCCATGTTGTAGATCGTCATTTATCTGTCTGCTGCCATCTAGTGTTCTTGTTGTAGATTGTCATTTATCTGTCTGCTGCCATCTAGTGTTCATGTTGTAGATTGTCATTTATCTGTCTGCTGCCATCTAGTGTCCATGTTGTAGATTGTCATTTATCTGTCTGCCGCCATCTAGTGTCCATGTTGTAGATTGTCATTTATCTGTCTGCCGCCATCTAGTGTCCATGTTGTAGATTGTCATTTATCTGTCTGCTGCCATCTAGTGTTCATGTTGTAGATTGTCATTTATCTGTCTGCCGCCATCTAGTGTCCATGTTGTAGATTGTCATTTATCTGTCTGCTGCCATCTAGTGTCCATGTTGTAGATTGTCATTTATCCGTCTGCCGCCATCTAGTGTCCATGTTGTAGATTGTCATTTATCTGTCTGCCGCCATCTAGTGTCCATGTTGTAGATTGTCATTTATCTGTCTGCCGCCATCTAGTGTCCATGTTGTAGATTGTCATTTATCCGTCTGCCGCCATCTAGTGTCTATGTTGTAGATTGTCATTTATCTGTCTGCCGCCATCTAGTGTTCATGTTGTAGATTGTCATTTATCCGTCTGCCGCCATCTAGTGTCCATGTTGTAGATTGTCATTTATCTGTCTGCCGCCATCTAGTGTCCATGTTGTAGATTGTCATTTATCCGTCTGCCGCCATCTAGTGTCCATGTTGTAGATTGTCATTTATCTGTCTGCCGCCATCTAGTGTCCATGTTGTAGATTGTCATTTATCTGTCTGCTGCCATCTAGTGTTCATGTTGTAGATTGTCATTTATCCGTCTGCTGCCATCTAGTGTTCATGTTGTAGAATGTCATTTATCTGTCTGCCGCCATCTAGTGTTCATGTTGTAGATTGTCATTTATCCGTCTACTGCCATCTAGTGTTCATGTTGTAGATTGTCATTTATCCATCTACTGCCATCTAGTGTTCATGTTGTAGATTGTCATTTATCTGTCTGCCGCCATCTAGTGTCCATGTTGTAGATTGTCATTTATCTGTCTGCCGCCATCTAGTGTCCATGTTGTAGATTGTCATTTATCTGTCTGCCTCCATCTAGTGTCCATGTTGTAGATTGTCATTTATCTGTCTGCCTCCATCTAGTGTCCATGTTGTAGATTGTCATTTATCTGTCTGCCGCCATCTAGTGTCCATGTTGTAGATTGTCATTTATCTGTCTGCCGCCATCTAGTGTCCATGTTGTAGATTGTCATTTATCCGTCTGCCTCCATCTAGTGTCCATGTTGTAGATTGTCATTTATATGTCTGCTGCCATCTAGTGTCCATGTTGTAGATTGTCTCTGCCGCCATCTAGTGTTCATGTTGTAGATTGTCATTTATCCGTCTGCCGCCATCTAGTGTCTATGTTGTAGATTGTCATTTATCCGTCTGCCGCCATCTAGTGTCCATGTTGTAGATTGTCTCTGCCGCCATCTAGTGTTCATGTTGTAGATTGTCATTTATCCGTCTGCCGCCATCTAGTGTTCATGTTGTAGATTGTCATTTATCCGTCTGCCGCCATCTAGTGTTCATGTTGTAGATTGTCATTTATCTGTCTGCCGCCATCTAGTGTCTATGTTGTAGATTGTCATTTATCCGTCTGCCGCCATCTAGTGTTCATGTTGTAGATTGTCATTTATCAGTCTGCTGCCATCTAGTGTTCATGTTGTAGATTGTCATTTATCTGTCTGCCGCCATCTAGTGTTCATGTTGTAGATTGTCATTTATCCGTCTGCCGCCATCTAGTGTTCATGTTGTAGATTGTCATTTATCTGTCTGCCGCCATCTAGTGTCTATGTTGTAGATCGTCATTTATCTGTCTGCTGCCATCTAGTGTTCTTGTTGTAGATTGTCATTTATCTGTCTGCCGCCATCTAGTGTCCATGTTGTAGATTGTCATTTATCTGTCTGCTGCCATCTAGTGTTCATGTTGTAGAATGTCATTTATCTGTCTGCCGCCATCTAGTGTTCATGTTGTAGATTGTCATTTATCTGTCTGCCCCCATCTAGTGTTCATGTTGTAGATTGTCATTTATCTGTCTGCCGCCATCTAGTGTCCATGTTGTAGATTGTCATTTATCTGTCTGCCGCCATCTAGTGTCCATGTTGTAGATTGTCATTTATCTGTCTGCTGCCATCTAGTGTCCATGTTGTAGATTGTCATTTATCCGTCTGCCGCCATCTAGTGTCCATGTTGTAGATTGTCATTTATCTGTCTGCCGCCATCTAGTGTCCATGTTGTAGATTGTCATTTATCTGTCTGCCGCCATCTAGTGTCCATGTTGTAGATTGTCATTTATCCGTCTGCCGCCATCTAGTGTCTATGTTGTAGATTGTCATTTATCTGTCTGCCGCCATCTAGTGTTCATGTTGTAGATTGTCATTTATCCGTCTGCCGCCATCTAGTGTCCATGTTGTAGATTGTCATTTATCTGTCTGCCGCCATCTAGTGTCCATGTTGTAGATTGTCATTTATCTGTCTGCCGCCATCTAGTGTCTATGTTGTAGATTGTCATTTATCCGTCTGCCGCCATCTAGTGTCCATGTTGTAGATTGTCATTTATCTGTCTGCCGCCATCTAGTGTCCATGTTGTAGATTGTCATTTATCTGTCTGCTGCCATCTAGTGTCCATGTTGTAGATTGTCATTTATCTGTCTGCCGCCATCTAGTGTCTATGTTGTAGATTGTCATTTATCCGTCTGCCGCCATCTAGTGTCTATGTTGTAGATTGTCATTTATCTGTCTGCCGCCATCTAGTGTCCATGTTGTAGATTGTCATTTATCTGTCTGCCGCCATCTAGTGTCCATGTTGTAGATTGTCATTTATCTGTCTGCCGCCATCTAGTGTCCATGTTGTAGATTGTCATTTATCTGTCTGCCGCCATCTAGTGTCCATGTTGTAGATTGTCATTTATCTGTCTGCTGCCATCTAGTGTCCATGTTGTAGATTGTCATTTATCTGTCTGCCCCCATCTAGTGTCCATGTTGTAGATTGTCATTTATCTGTCTGCTGCCATCTAGTGTCCATGTTGTAGATTGTCATTTATCTGTCTGCCGCCATCTAGTGTCCATGTTGTAGATTGTCATTTATTATTGTTGCCTCATGTCCCAGCAGAACTACAAGTGCAAGGATGCCTTTCATAACAAAAGGTCTATTTATTGGAAGAAATACATTCATAGCAGTGTTGCCATAATATTAAATAAGAAATTAATAATAAATACATAATGATATTCCAATACATGTGTTTATATCTTTATTATATATATATATATTATTTACTATTATATTTATATCTTTTAGTAATAAAGTGGAACTCTTTTATAAAATATCTTGCAGTTTAGGATAAAATGATGTGTTGGGATCCATTTGCCCTCCATGTCACAGTCTGACTGAACCGCCCCTCTGCAGCCTTCTATAGAATTTCACCCACTGATGGAATGTGAAGCAAACTATTCAATCTCTCAAGTCTCAGTCATGGAAGCTTTTGAAATACTTACTTGTTGGTGAATCCAGAGCTGATTGGGGGGGGGGGATACAGGTAGTACTTCCATACCAGACCCTGGGCCCCATCAGGTCAACAGAGGGGATTGGGCACGGGCCGCACAGTGGGTGGTTGTCCCTATCAGGTTAGGTGATCCCACTTTAGCAGACGGTTGAGTTTCCTAGTGTCGCGCCTCCACCAGTCAGCTGCTGCTGTGAGGTGTTCCCCAGCCAATGGCATATGAGGCAAACCCACATGAGAACACATTGACCTCAGTAAGAAGATGGCCACCTCCAACTTCAGTGACCTGAGTGGGGGCCCTCTCTTGTAACCTCCTAGCCTTGGTGGACACAGTGCTCTGCCTCCTAGCTTTGGTGGACACAGTGCTCTGCCTCCTAGCCTTGGTGGACACAGTGCTCTGCCTTCTAACCTTGGTGGACACGGTGCTCTGCCTCCTAGCCTTGGTGGACATGGTGTTCTACCTCCTAGCTTTGGTGGACATGGTGCGCTGACTCCTAGCCTTGGTGGACATGGTGTTCTACCTCCTAGCTTTGGTGGACATGGTGCTTTGCCTCCTAGCCTTGGTGGATATGGTGCTCTACCTCCTAGCCTTGGTGGACATGGTGCGCAGAGTCCTAGCCTTGGTGGACACAGTGATCTGCCTCCTAGCCTTGGTGGACACAGTGCTCTGCCTTCTAACCTTGGTGGACACGGTGCTCTGCCTCCTAGCCTTGGTGGACATGGTGTTCTACCTCCTAGCTTTGGTGGACATGGTGCGCTGACTCCTAGCCTTGGTGGACATGGTGTTCTACCTCCTAGCTTTGGTGGACATGGTGCTTTGCCTCCTAGCCTTGGTGGATATGGTGCTCTACCTCCTAGCCTTGGTGGACATGGTGCGCAGAGTCCTAGCCTTGGTGGACACAGTGATCTGCCTCCTAGCCTTAGTGGACACGGTGATCTGTCTCCTAGCATTGGTGGACACGGTGCTCTGCCTCCTAGCCTTGGTGGACATGGTGCTCTGCCTCTTGACCTTGGTGGACATGGTGCTCTGCCTCCTAGCCTTGGTGGACATGGTGCTCTGCCTCTTGACCTTGGTTGACATTGTGCTCTTTGACCTTGATGAAATGCTCACCAACAACAACACAAAGACCCTCGCCATTTACTCCAACAATCTGGGCCATTTGTGCTTCTTGCTAAGTATAGAGATGAGTTCAGTGTTGTTTAGAGAGGTGGGGTGTCCTGTCAGTAGGCTGTATGAGGCCCCGCGATTGGTTATGGTGGCCCTGTGTACATTTTTATCAGATTTTACAATCAGACTGTAACATGTATGTGATCGAATTAGTTCCACTGTCATGTTCTTACCACAGGGTCCCCTTTTGGGTGTTAGCCCCTCACTTTTTATGGTATAACCAGGACAGGAAGGGGGGGAATCAGATGGCAAGAAAAAATTTCCCCACTCCACCCAAAGCTAAAAAAAAAAAGAATTTGGCTGGAGCCCAACCCTTCATGTAAATGTCTCGGATATCACCCATACAGAATATATACGACTCTTTTTGTGCTCTGGGGTGTCATCTTCATCCTCGTTATCCACCAGACACACCTCATGAAGGCTCTGCAGGCAGTGTACGGCATCAGCTGGCTCTCTGGGAGCTCTGGTTCCGTCTGCTCTCCTCATGCAGAAGGTCCTGAAATACAAAGGAGGTCCACTCATCACTAAGTCATAATTTTTATTATTTTTATTTTTTTAATTAAAACAGGAAAAGCCTTCTTAGAACAGAAGATATTAACATATCCATTCCATCCCAAAAATAAGGAAACTGGGCGGAGCCACCATGCAAATCATTTCTTTACAACCCCTCAGCCAATTACCCACCCAAAACCGCTGGAGCAGGGTGCAAATATAGCGGAGTGTTATAGAGCCATTTATCCCAAACTGCATACAGGTATTTCAAGATTTTTTGGTCATCACCAGCACAGTGTAAGGAAACGATGGCTGCTATGGAGTGGGGCTTTAGGACCAGTGGCGGCTGGTGCTCAAAATTTTTGGGGGGCGCAAACAAAAAACATCAATTGCAGCCACTGTGCCCATCAAACACAGCCACTGTGCCCATCAAACGCAGCCACTGTGCCCATCAAACGCAGCCACTGTGCCACCAAACGCAACCACTCTGGATCTCCCAGACTGCAAAGGCCTGAGTCCAGACTGAGTTCTTCCAGTGTATTGATCCTGAAAGGGAGGGACCCCTGGAGCGCCTGGATCTTTTTACGTTTGGGTGATGAAGAGGGACCCCCGGAGCCAGTGGCGTCACTATGGGGGCCGGAGAGGGCCATGGCCCCCCAACATTATACTGTGCCCCCCTAAAATAAACGGACACTGGGACCAGTATGGAATTCAGGGGACAGGGATGGACTGAGCTGCCATATCGCTGGCTCTGGTTCCTCCTCCACCTGGCCACTGGTTGCTAGAGCCGCCTGGCATCTAACAACCAGTGACGTCAGAGCCAGCATTAGTAGTTCTCTCTCCCCTCCCTCCTCTCTTGCACGCGATGGGAGATCAGCTGCTTCTCCCCTCCCTCCTCTCTCGTACGGGATGGGAGAGGAGACACATTCAATCTGCTCCTTCTCTTTCCCCCTCCCCCCTTTCCCCCACCACCGCTGCCGCTCTCATTCTGTGTGTGTACTGTGGGAAGTGTGAGCTCGGTAGCTTTACACTAGACCTCCTTCAGACAGAGCCCCCCAGATCACGTTGGAGCTGAGCCCAGACTGAGTTCTTTCATTGTATAGAGCAGGGTTTCTCAAATCCAGTCCTCAAGACACCCCAACAGGTAATGTTTTCAGGCTTTTCCATTATTTTGCACAGGTGATTTGATCAGTTTCACTGCCTTAGTAATTGCCACGGCTGTTTCATCGGAGGGAAATCCTGAAAACATAACCTGTTGGGGAGCCTTGAGGACTGGAGTTGAGAAATACCTGATAAAGGAGGGCCCCTGGAGCCCCTGGGCTGGTGATGGCTTCCACATAAAGTGGATGAAAATGGGCAAAGACTGACAAATGTGGAATAAAGGAAACTCATGGGCTAGCTTAGCTTGTAAGGAGGTCCAAGGAGCCCCTCGCCACACCATTTCAAGGTAATTCTCAGAGGGCCTCCAATTCCCAGAATGCCATTGCTCTATTGGATCAATGACAACACAACTTCTTGGTCCACCCCCCTCCTCACCCCTGCGTTTTCTATTGACTGTATGTGTACCTGGAGCCACAAAGTAAGGTGAACCCCCAGGTTTATAAAAAAAAAAAAATTAATGTAGCACCCTGGGGTTTAGTCAGGAGCTCCTCGACACATTCCTTGTCAGGAGTAGCTACTGTAGTTAAAGCGGGAGTTCACCCATAAAAAATGTTTTACCCTTAGATGAATGCTCATTTTGTGAAGGAGAATCGGCTAGTTGTTTTAAAATCGAAGCTGTACTTACCGTTTTAGAGAGCGATCTTCTCCGCGGCTTCCGGGTATGGGTCTTCGGGACTGGGCGTTCCTATTTTGAAGCGGCGGAGAAGATGCATCTCTAAAACGGTAAGTACAGCTTTGATTTAAAAAAAACTAGCCGATTCCCCTAGACAAAATGAGCATGAATCTAAGGTTAAAAAATTGTATTTCCGGGTGAACCTCCACTTTAATTACTAGGTATCCATTGACTTTTTCCTACGTTTGGCCTGGTTGTACTTTCCTCTTGCTCCACCAGGTGGCCGGGCACTTGGAGGTATTGGATTGAGAAGGACAACTCAAGGTCAGGTTATGGGAATATGGGGTGTCTCAGCCAATGGGAAGGGATTTTGTTGAATCCCTTGGCCTGCTGGGGAGTCTATGGGCCAGATTCTCAGTGGAGATACGACGTCGTATCTCTGCTTTGTGCCATCATATCTATGCGCCTGATTCTTAGAATCAGTTACGCATAGATATCTATTAGATCCGACAGGTGTAAGTCTCTTACGCCGTCGGATCGTAACTGCATATTTACGCTGGCCGCTAGGGGCGTGTACGCTGATCTACGTGTCGAAATATGTAAATCAGCTAGATGCGCGAATTCACAAACGTACGCCCGGCCGACGCAGTAAAGTTACGCCGTTTATGTTAGGCTTTTCCCGGCGTATAGTTACCCCTGGTATATGGTGGCGTACCAATGTTAAGTATGGCCGTCGTTCCCGCAACGAAATTTTAAAATTTTACGTTGTTTGCGTAACTCGTCCGTGAATGGGGCTGGACGTAAATTAACATTCACGTCAAAACCAATACGTCCTTGCGGCGTATTAGGAGCAATGCACACTGGGAGATTTCCACGGACGGCGCATGCGCCGTTTGTGAAAAACGTCAATCACGTCAGGTCACAGAACATTTACATAAAACACGCCCCCCTGTTCCAAATTTGAATTAGGCGGGCTTACGCTGGCCGATTTATGCTACGCCGCCGCAACTTACGGAGCAAGTGCTTTGAGAATACAGCACTTGCCCGTCTAAGTTGCGGAGGCGCAGAGTAAATCGGATATGTTACGCCGCCGCAAAGATACGCCGCTGGATGAGAATCTGGCCCTATATATTTGGGGAGGTCAGGTGATCTGGGGTTCTTGTGTGCCACCCAGACCGTTGTCTGGGTGGATGTGTGTCCTCTGCCCCACCCTGCTAGGCCAGAGATTGGGCCTGTCCCGGGGGCATCACACTGCCAGGCTGTGAGAGGTCCGATCCAGAAGTAAGAAGGCAGCATAGGGTTGGGATTGCAGCTTGCAGTCCAACCAAAAGTGACGGTTCTGCTGGCCGGAGAACCTGTCATGGTCGGAGGTAGAAGGGCAGCTGTCACCACTAAGGGACCAACCACCTTATTACCAGGGACCACATTGAGTAACTGAAGCAAGTACCAGAGCAGAATTCTTATCGAATGGCACGGTGGAGAATCAGGTAAACTTTAGGCGGTGATCAAGTCAGGGACCCAACCAGCGGAGGGGACGCTTACTGAGCAGCCTTGTGTGTCAAGCCAGGGACCCAACCAGCAGAGGGGACGCTTACAGAGCAGCCTTGTGTGTCAAGCCAGGGACCCAACCAGCGGAGGGGACGCTTAAAGAGCAGCCTTGTGTGTCAAGTCAGGGACCCAACCAGCGGAGGGGACGCTTACTGAGCAGCCTTGTGTGTCAAGTCAGGGACCCAACCAGCGGAGGGGACGCTTACTGAGCAGCCTTGTGTGTCAAGTCAGGGACCCAACCAGCGGAGGGGACGCTTACTGAGCAGCCTTGTGTGTCAAGTCAGGGACCCAACCAGTGGAGGGGACGCTTACTGAGCAGCCTTGTGTGTCAAGTCAGGGAGCCAACCAGCGGAGGGGACGCTTACTGAGCAGCCTTGTGTGTCAAGCCAGGGACCCAACCAGCGGAGGGGACGCTTACAGAGCAGCCTTGTGTGTCAAGCCAGGGACCCAACCAGCAGAGGGGACGCTTACAGAGCAGCCTTGTGTGTCAAGCCAGGGACCCAACCAGTGGAGGGGACGCTTACAGAGCAGCCTTGTGTGTCAAGTCAGGGACCCAACCAGCGGAGGGGACGCTTACTGAGCAGCCTTGTGTGTCAAGCCAGGGACCCAACCAGCGGAGGGGACGCTTACTGAGCAGCCTTGTGTGTCAAGCCAGGGACCCAACCAGCAGAGGGGACGCTTACAGAGCAGCCTTGTGTGTCAAGCCAGGGACCCAACCAGCGGAGGGGACGCTTACTGAGCAGCCTTGTGTGTCAAGCCAGGGACCCAACCAGCAGAGGGAGCGCTTACAGAGCAGCCTTGTGTGTCAAGCCAGGGACCCAACCATCGGAGGGGACGCTTACAGAGCAGCCTTGTGTGTCAAGCCAGGGACCCAACCAGCGGAGGGGACGCTTACAGAGCAGCCTTGTGTGTCAAGCTAGGGACCCAACCAGCGGAGGGGACGCTTACAGAGCAGCCTTGTGTGTCAAGCCAGGGACCCAACCAGTGGAGGGGACGCTTACAGAGCAGCCTTGTGTGTCAAGCCAGGGACCCAACCAGCGGAGGGGACGCTTACAGAGCAGCCTTGTGTGTCAAGCCAGGGACCCAACCAGGGGAGGGGACGCTTACAGAGCAGCCTTGTGTGTCAAGCCAGGGACCCAACCAGCGGAGGGGACGCTTACAGAGCAGCCTTGTGTGTCAAGCTAGGGACCAAGCCGGTCAGCAGGGGTGAAGATTGAAGGTAACCAAAGTGCCAAGCTAGGGACCCAGCAGGGTAGTGTGGGTGACACTTGAGGGAGATACCACCGCAAAAGCCTCGAGGAGCTCACAGGATTCAGAGTTTGTGAATCAGAGGGTCCAGTGAGAGACCAGGAGCTCAGGGGACTGAAGAACTACAAGTAGAAGTTGTAGTAAAGCTGAGAAAACTGATACTTTGAGTTAGTAACAGTTTAAGTACTGTTGTTATAGGAGACAGCAATCCTGCATGTGCAGAAGTGGCACCTTGCTGGGGTCTTTCCCTGTACAGCTGTCCTCCTATTGAAGTCTCGGCGTCTGGCATTTTAAATTGCAACTACTTAAGGGTGTCCTGGCCCTAACCCTCTTTCCCTTGCAAAATATAAAAAGGACTGTCAAAGAAATAAAACCTCATTTACATCCAAGAAGTGTCTGGCGCCCAATGACTTTTACCACCTTTGCACCCACTATGTCTCACAACCCACCACGTATTGAAGGATGTCAGCTATAAGCTGTGTCCTCTCCAGACTCACAACTCACAATGAACAGGGTGCATGCCACCAACATGGCTTTCACTGTGACATGGAGGTCCTGAGGGAAGCTAATGATGTAGGTGTCCTTGTTGATGAACATCTCCCTGAAGAATCCTCTCCACACCCGTGTGATGACACCAATTTGTGCCGTTTTATCCCCGGATATCACCTGGAAGATGAGGAGGGAGGGGCCACATAAAGAAAACAAAAAAACAAGCATATTAACAGTAATTTTTGTAGATCTGTTCTTGTAAAATGTCAAAGTCTCCTCCCCCTGATCCAGCGCCAGGTCCCCTCTCCGGCTCTCAGCAGGGTATCGGCTAATCAGGAGACAGCTCTCCTGATCACTGCCAATCAGGAGACAACCCTCCTGATTGGTGCTGCTTCAAATTCTAAAGCGCCAGGTTGTTCAGTGTTGGAGCAATGCATTGCTACTAAGGATGAGCCGAACACCCCCCACAGGTACGTCCTCTTTAAGTGCCCAGCCGTGGGTCGTGGGCTCGCGCCCGCGACCCGGTCCGAAGCTCCGTGAACCGTGAACGCGGGACCCGCTGACCCGATCGCCACTGGAGTCCCGCGATCGGTCCCTGGAGCTGAAGAACGAGGAGAGCTGTGTGTAAACAATCATCGCAAAAACTGGCCAGGTCCTTTAGCTGCCTAGAGGTCCGGGTCTTAAGTGGTTAAATATCGTACCTGCTGGGTGTCTATAGTATGCCTGTGAGGTGGCACGTGTTTAGAACTGTCCCTGCACAAAATGAGATTACTATAAGAAAAAAGTCATTTAAAACTGCTTGCAGCTTTAATGTAATGTCTGGTCCCTGCAATATGGATGAAAATCATTGGGAAAAATAGCACAGACACAGACAGTACACACATCACGTAGCTTTAGGTGCAAACTGCAGAGCACACAGTCAATACACCACGTGAGAATACTGCAGCTAGCACAATCACCTGCCTGCCAGTAAATTAGGAAGAACTGATCTAGCTAAACTATACAGTGTATAAATATATGTACAACACCTGGGATGTATATATATCCTCTACACACTGTAAATTTAACTGACTAGCCTGCCTGCTCTATCTACCTAGAAAAAATTACTCTCTTTCTGTCTTCTCTCTTTTAACAACCGCAACTCACTACACAAGGCCGACCTGCAGGCGGCCTTTTATAGTGTGGGGCGTGTACTAAACCCCCTGAGCCAATTATGGCTCTCCGTTTTTTGCAAGCTGTGATTGGCCAAGCATGCGGGTCATAGTGCATGCTTGGCCAATCATCAGCCAGCGATGCACTGCGATGCCGCAGTGAATTATGGGCCGTGAAACGCAACTCGAATTTGGCGCGAATGGCCCAAAACGTTCGTAATTCGACGAACGATCGAACATGCGATGTTCGAGTCGAACATGAGTTCGACTCGAATACGAAGCTCATCCCTAATTGCTACACCTAAGCAGAACCCACTGCTGCGGATGCACCCTTTCTTTCTACTCATTCCTTGTGCCATCTGTCCACCTGTGTCACCCTGTGCCCTCCAAGCATCCTATGCTCTCAGTCACTTCAGAGCATCTTGCACCTTCCAGAACCCCCATCCTGTGTCAACCTGTATCACCCCATGACCAGGGGCAGACTGACCATTGAGGCAATTGGGGACTGCCTGAGGGCCCCATGCCACTAGGGGGCCCCATGAGGGTTGCCAGGCTCAATAAAACCAGGGACAGTATGTCAAAATCTGTGTTTTTTTACATCTGTCCCTGATATGTCCGAAACCGACATGCTTTTGATGCACTGCCTCCTGGCGTGGTGGCCATCTGTAAGCCCAGGGGCCCCATAATCTTCTATTGCCCGGGGGCCCCATGAGTTGTCAGTCCGCCCCTGCCCATGACCCTAGAGTATCACAGATCAGAGACAAAATCATTTCACAGCATTTTGGGCGGGAGACTTACCTGATAATAGGCATCAGACATGAAACTTTCTCCCCATCCCGGACCTTTGACTTTAAGATAAATAAGTCCCGAGGGGTCTGAGATGTCAAAGGTTGAAGAGAAACTTGCCCACGTTTTATCTATGTAGCCGAGAAGCTCACCGGTGGAACTGGAGACCTGCAACTATAATAAGGAATGGTCATGATGTAAATGTTCAGCTCAACAAAACCTCCATTGTGTGACTAGGGACTGAGTGGTGAGTCCTTCACCAGTCACTAATGGTCTGGGTTTCATAGTAAAGTGGGATGTCACGTCACCGGTCCTAGATGTCTATGTGAATTATATGTCACCATTCCTTGAGATCTCTGTCCCGTAGCAGCTTAGCCTTAGTGATCTGTGCTCTGTATTATATCAGTTCTGACTGTTCCCATCCACCATCTACCTATTACTAGTGACTGTGCTCTGTGTTCTGTATACTACCAGTTCTGATCGCAGAAGTCCATGCCTTGTATCCCACCAGACCCAGTAGTTTGTGTAATTGTATTTCCCCAATTCTAAAGACCCATGCTTTGTCTCCCCCCGAGCATCCTAGTGGTGGGTGCCTTGTGTGTTGCCAGTCTTTTATGTATTGTATCTTCCCAATCCTAAAGGTCCATGCTCTGTATCTTCCTAGTCATAGAGGCCCATGCCTTGTCTCTTCCCAGTTCTAGTATGGTATGTCTTCTGTCTTCCCCCAGTTCTATTTGTTTATGTATTGTATCTCCCCAGTCCTAAAGTCCCATGTCTGTATCTCCCCAGTTCTAAAGGTCCATGTCTTGTATCTCACCAGTTCTAAAGGTCCATGTCTTGTATCTCACCAGTCTTAAAGGTTCATGCCTTGTATCTCCCCAGTCTTAAAGGTCCATGTCTTGTATCTCACCAGTCTTAAAGGTTCATGCCTTGTATCTCCCCAGTCTTAAAGGTCCATGTCTTGTATCTCACCAGTCTTAAAGGTTCATGCCTTGGATCTCACCAGTTCTAAAGGTCCATGTCTTGTATCTCACCAGTCTTAAAGGTTCATGCCTTGGATCTCACCAGTTCTAAAGGTCCATGTCTTGTATCTCACCAGTTCTAAAGGTCCATGTCTTGTATCTCACCATTTCTAAAGGCCCATGTCTGTATCTCCCCAGTCCTAAAGGCCCATGTCTGTACTGTATGTATCTCTCCAGTTCTAAAGGTCCATGTCTTGTATCTCAACAGTTCTAAAGGTCCATGTCTTGTATCTCACCAGTTCTAAAGGTCCATGTCTTGTATCTCACCAGTTCTAAAGGTTCAGGTCTTGTGTCTCACCAGTTCTAAAGGTCCATGCCTTGTATCTCCCCAGTATTAAAGGTTCATGCCTTGTATCTCCCCAGTCTTAAAGGTTCATGCCTTGTATCTCACCAGTCCAAGTGGTGTATGCCTTATATATTACCCCACTTTATATATGGCATTTCTCCAGTCCTAGAGACACATACCTTGTATGTCCCCAGTCCTAGAGGTCCATGCCTCTTATCTCCCCACTCCTAGAGGTCCATACCTTGTATCTCCCCAGTCTTAGTGGTGATGCCATGTATCTTACCCAAATTCCAGTGGTTTATTTATGGTATCTGCCCAGTCCTAGAGGCCCATGCCTCATATCTCCCCAGTTCTAGAGGTTCATACCTTGTATCTCCCTAGTCTTAGTGGTGGTGCTTTGTATCCCACCCCACTTCCAGTGGTTTATATATGGTATTTCCCCAGTCCTAGAGACCCATACCTTGTATCTACCCAGTCTTAGTGGTTTATGCCTTGTATCCTGCTCTCCAGGATTGAGTCTGAAAGAGTGACTCCTCCCCAGGGCAAGAACTAGCTCCAGTAGTAATCGGCGTACGGATCCTAGCAGTGGGACGTACGGCTCCTGGAGCCAGACAGGCAGGGCTTCCACCCCCAGCCTTCAGCTTCAGCTCAGCCCCTGGTCTACCCCCCTACCACGGCTGTCTGCTCTACAACTTTTCTCCGCAGACTCATCACCTGGCTTCCCCCCGGCCTACCTGACATCCCCTGGCTCCCTCTTTCATCCCCTCTCCAGGGAGCCAACAGGTAAGCCTGTTCTCAGGGCCAGCTACTGGGATCGTGGGCGGCCGTCCTTTTCAGGACAAGCCGCCACAGCTACCCGATCAGCATGGCTCTCCCCCTGCTCCTCACCCCCTCTGCTATATCCCCACATAGCCATCCATAACCAGGACTTACTCACCTACTCCCCCGCCGCAACCGCCCGCCGTTTTCAGCGTTCTCCGGACATCCGCGCTGGCCTATGGAGAGCCGCGGCAGCCGCGATCTAGGAAAGACCACGGCTTCACCTGCGGCCTAGCGGCGCACCGCTTCCAACGCCCGATAATCTCAGCCAAATTGCCCAGAAACACCCCCCCCCCCACCCCAGAAGGTTACCTGTGCCTCCTGGCCATCGATCCAATCCTCCACAGTAGCACCAATCCACCAAAACAGGCAGCCCCCAGCCTGGTTCCTGCAGCCTGGTCAGTGACCATCTTGCTACACTCAGCAACAAGGATACCCCTCATGCCCACTCCCCCCCCATCTCAATACAATCAGCACTTGATCCAGGGCCTTGTCCGATCGCCTCTCGGGGGGTCAGGAAGGAATTTTTTCCCCTGCCGTAGCAGATTGGCGTAGCTCGGCCAGGTTTTTTTTGCCTTCCTCTGGACCAAGCTAGGAGGGAGGATTAAGTTAATCTCCCCTCCATCACCCTTAAAAACTACCCCTCCACCCCCCCCCCCCCCATGGTGTTTGGCGACCATGGTTAATCTGCAATATTCGGCGGAAACCATTTGGGGTCTGAGGCGTTTTGCCGCAATACTACCAGCCATCACCAAAAAAGCACTAAGAATTGAGCGATTACTTCGACGATCAACTGTCAAGAATGTCAGCCATTCACCCAAGCCTAAGCACATATTATGTGCTTTGATCAACACAAGATCGGCAGTAAAACACCGACTGGAAATCCACGATCTTATTTTGCAATACGACTTAGACTGTCTATTCATTACAGAGAGCTGGCTCACAGCCGACTGTAACACCATTCTTGGAGAACTGCTATCGTATCATAACCGAAAACAGAATAGGGCAAAGAGGAGGAGGCCTGGCGGTGATCCACAGGAATCACCTGGCGATCACAAAACCAGTCCTTCAAAACCCCCTTCCATTCATGGAAACCCTTACTTTGCAACTGCAAACCAATCCCCAGGAAACCGTCCGCATCCTACTCTGCTATAGGCCACCTGGCCCAAAATCGCAGCTTCTCCCATCATTGACAGAGTTTATCGCCACTTACACCCTTAATAGCAAACACTTTTTGCTGCTCGGGGATTTCAACCTTTGGGCCAACTCCTCACAAGACCCCGCTGCCGATGCCTGTATTGACCACCTGGAAGGATTAGGGCTACAGCAACTAGTATGTGGGCCCACACATGCTTCAGGTCACACGCTCGATCTTATTTTCAGACAAGATCTGGAAATAAACATTTTGGAAAATGAACCGTTGCCATGGACAGACCACCATGCAATCAAATTCATAATTTCCAAAATCCCCCCCTTAACAAAAACATCCAAACCAGTGACAACACACTGGACTAGATGTCAGAAGAAGCTCCATTCTGAACTCTTCAAAACCACATTAAGGGAAAAAACAAAAACAATTCAACCTCATCAAACGGCCTCAGAAACACTGAATGCCATAAACACAGCCCTATTACAGTCAGCCGACTTAATAGCGCCGAAACGTAAAACCTGCATCCGGAAAAACACCTCTAGCTGGTTTAACAACCAGCTATCGTTACTGAAGCAAGAGCGCAGAAGGGCGGAAGCCGCCTGGAAAAGAAGCGCCTCAGAAGAAAATCTCATCATCTATAAGGTAATAACAAGAAAATACCATAAAGAAATTTTTAAAGCCAAGAAAAATTACTTTTCCAAGGCTATCAACAGCGCCCTAAACCGCCCCCGCGAACTCTTCAAGCTGGTCACTCAGACCATGAATCCCGTCTGTCTTGAAGCCCCCAATTCAGACACCCAAGAGTTCTGCAATGAATTGTCGGATTACTTCATTAATAAAATTGAGGGAATACGGGAAAGCATTCAACCAAACAATACCCCCCTCAACCCCCCCCCCCCGTAATTATTTACTTAATACCCACAAAAATTCACCACAATTAGGAAAATTCACTCTAGAACCGATTACCATCGACGACACTAAAAATATCATCGGAACTTTGCGAAACAGCACATCACCAAATGATATTATTCCAACCAAACTGCTGAAGGAATGTGCCGATATCCTGGCACCTCCTATCACGCAGCTTATTAACCAATCCTTCAAGGAAGGTATAGTGCCCTCCCAATTGAAGGAGGGCATAATTCAACCCATCTTAAAGAAACCCACCCTAGACCCCAAGGACCCACTTCATCGCCGTCCCATAACAGGCCTAAACGTCCTCTCTAAGGTAATGGAGAAAGTAGTGGTACTAAAGCTGCAACAGCATCTAGATACCCATAACCTACTTGATCCATTTCAATCGGGTTTCCGCCCCGGACACGGTACGGAAACAGCATTACTCAAAATATGGGACGACGCTCTAGAGGCCGCAGACGAAGGAGAATCTTGTCTCCTGGTTCTAATGGACCTGAGCGCTGCCTTCGACACAGTAGACCACAAACTGTTACTGACTCGGTTAGCTGACGTAGCCAAAGTCGCAGAAGGTGATTTGCCTTGGTTCTCCTCTTTTTTGGAAAACCGGTCACAAACAGTGAAATTAGGATCTTTCACTTCTGAGAAACGCACGGTACCGTACGGAGTCCCTCAAGGATCACCTCTGTCGCCAGTGCTGTTTAACATCTATCTTCGTCCTCTTTTCGAAATCATTAGCAGCCAAAAACTGCTTTATCACTCCTATGCAGACGACACGCAACTGTATTTCCGCATTTGCAACAAAAAGGATCACCATCTCAATCTAGAGACATGCCTCTCTTTGATAGAGGACTGGATGACAAAGAGTTATCTTAAACTCAACGGAGCGAAAACAGAACTTCTCCTGTTTCACGCCAAGCGTATGAATCAATCTGCAACAACCTGGATACCCCCACCCATTCTGGGCAAAATCATCTCCCCTAGCGCCAAAGTCAAAAGTCTCGGGGTCATCTTCGACTCCCACATGACAATGGACGCACAAATAGGGTCAGTAGTCAGTGGATCTCACCATCTGTTGCGCCTACTACGCAAACTCACCCCTTTTATTCCCAAAGAAGACATAGCAGTCGTGGTGGGAGCTATTGTAAACTCCAGATTGGACTATGCAAACGCCCTTTACCTCGGACTCCCAAAGTACCAAAGTGCAAGTCGTTCAAAATACGGCCGCCAGACTAGTGACTGGGAAAAAACCCTGGGAATCAATCTCACCTTCACTGAGAGCCCTTCATTGGTTGCCAGTTAAAGACAGAATTGTCTTTAAAGCTCTCTGTCTAACGCATAGATGTATCCATGGGAATGCTTCCCATTATCTATGCGAAAAAATAAAAGCTCACAACTCCAATCGCATTCTGCGATCCACCAACCAAAATCTGCTCCTGATACCGAAAGCCAATTACAAGTCCAAAGGAGAAAGAAGATTTGCGGTCCAGGGTCCCAGACTATGGAACGCTTTACCAACCAGCATTCGGTTGGAGGAAAACCATTTAGCTTTCAGGAGAAAGATCAAAACTCATCTCTTTTGATATCAAAGGAGACAGGAACATCAAGCGCCCAGAGGCGATTTAGTTCGCATGTGCCGCGCTATATAAGTTTTTCATTCATTCATTCATTCATTCATTATCTTACGACAGGTCAAGTGGTTTATGTGTTGTGTCTCCTTAGTCCTAGAGGTCAATAGCTTGTATCTCCCCAGTCCTAGTGAAGTATGCCTTGTAGCTTACCCCACTTCTAGTGGTTTATGTATTGGATCTACCCACTCATTGAGTGCCATACCTTGTATCTCCCCAGTCTTAGTGGTGATGCCATGTATCTTACCCAAATTCCAGTGGTTTATATATGGTATCTCCCCAGTCCTAGAGGCCCATGCCTCATATCTCCCCAGTTCTAGAGATTCACACCTTGTATCTCCCCAGTCTTAGTGGTGGTGCTTTGTATCCCACCCCACTTCCAGTGGTTTATATATTATATCTCCCCAGTCCTAGAGACCCATACCTCATATCTACCCAGTCTTAGTGGTTTATGCCTTGTATCTTATGACAGGTCAAGTGGTTAATGTGTTGTGTCTCCTTAGTCCTAGAGGTCCATAGCTTGTATCTTCCCAGTCTTAGTGGTGTATGCCTTGTATTTTACCCCACTTCTAGTGGTTTATGTATCGGATCTACCCAGTCCTGGAGGTCCATGCCTTGTATCTCCCCAGTCCTAGAGGCCCATAGCTTGTATCTCCCCAGTCCTAGTGGAGTATGCCTTGTAGCTTACCCCACTTCTAGTGGTTTATGTATTGGATCTCCCCACTCCTAGATGTCCATACCTTGTATCTCCCCAGTCTTAGTGGTGATGCCATGTATCTTACCCAAATTCCAGTGGTTTATATATGGTATCTCCCCAGTCCTAGAGGCCCATGCCTCATATCTCCCCAGTTCTAGAGATTCACACCTTGTATCTCCCCAGTCTTAGTGATGGTGCTTTGTATCCCACCCCACTTCCAGTGATTTATATATTATATCTCCCCAGTCCTAGAGACCCATACCTCATATCTACCCAGTCTTAGTGGTTTATGCCTTGTATCTTATGACAGGTCAAGTGGTTAATGTGTTGTGTCTCCTTAGTCCTAGAGGTCCATAGCTTGTATCTTCCCAGTTTTAGTGGTGTATGCCTTGTATTTTACCCCACTTCTAGTGGTTTATGTATTGGATCTACCCAGTCCTGGAGGTCCATGCCTTGTATCTCCCCAGTCCTAGAGGCCCATAGCTTGTATCTCCCCAGTCCTAGTGGAGTATGCCTTGTAGCTTACCCCACTTCTAGTGGTTTATGTATTGGATCTCCCCACTCCTAGAGATCCATACCTTGTATCTCCCCAGTCTTAGTGGTGATGCCATGTATCTTACCCAAATTCCAGTGGTTTTTATATGGTATCTCCCTAGTCCTAGAGGTCCATGCCTCATATCTTCCCAGTCCTAGAGACCCATACCTCGTATCTACCCAGTCTTAGTGGTGTATGCCTTGTATCTTATGTCAGGTCAAGTGGTTTATGTTTTGTGTCTCCCCAGTCCTAGAGGTCAATAGCTTGTATCTCCCCAGTCCTAGTGAAGTATGCCTTGTAGCTTACCCCACTTCTAGTGGTTTATGTATTGGAATTTTCCCACTCCTTGAGTGCCATACCTTGTATCTCCCCAGTCTTAGTGGCAATGCCATGTATCTTACCCAAATTCCATGCCTCATATCTCCCCAGTTCTAGAGATTAACACCTTGTATCTCCCCAGTCTTAGTGGTGGTGCTTTGTATCCCACCCCACTTCCAGTGGTTTATATATGGTATTTTCCCAGTCCTAGAGACCCATACCTCGTATCTACCCAGTCTTAGTGGTTTATGCCTTGTATCTTACCGACAGGTCAAGTAGTTTATGTGTTGTGTCTCCTTAGTCCTAGAGTTTTATAGCTTGTATCTTCCCAGTCTTAGTGGTGTATGCCTTGTATCTTACCCCACTTCTAGTGGTTTATGTATTGGATCTACCCAGTCCTGGAGGCCCATGCCTTGTATCTCTCCGGTCCTAGAGGTTCATGTCTTGTATCTCACCAGTCCTAGAGGTTCATATCTTGTATCTTCACAGTCCTAGAGGTCCATGGCTTGCAACCCCTAGTTGTGGAGGTCCATGGCTTGTCTCTCTGCAGTTCTAGTGGTGTATGCCTTGTATCTTCCCCCAGGTTTAGTGGTTCATGTAGTGTGTCTAACCAGTACTAGGGGTCCATGTCTTCTGTTTTCTCAGTCCTAGAGGTCCAAGTCTTATATCCCCCCCATAGTCCAGGAGGTCTGTGTATCTCAGAAGACTTAGAGATCCTCCTCTTCAAGGACAGACTTAAAGGACTGGTATGAGACAAGTTCATATTGCTATCCACCATCAGTTTTCATCTTGTTTCTCCTTACCTCGGTGTCCCAGTTGCAGAAATTGGAAGGCACGAGGAGATTTAGGACATTACATCCCTGAGTGTTGTTAACCATTAAATCCAAACGGGGGCCACAACATTCCTGCTGCTCAATGGCCTCATACAGGAGATGGCCATCAGGGTCATACAAGTCATAGGTACAGTAGCTCTGAAAAGTGCTGTTCCCTGAAAAGACAGAATTTATTTATGAGGCCGGACAGGTGACTTCAGGAATCTTCAGATATACATTCTGTCGTTATGTAGCCATCTTCATTCACCTGTCAATTCACACCATTTCTGTCACAAGGAACGTAAACATCTTTTGTGACAGCAATAGACACGTGACAGGTACTCTTTATGCGACCCCAAATCCCTCCTCTGCTCTAGAAAGCATTCAAAACACCAGGATCTGCGTTTTTGAATACTTTCAATTCTTAAAAAATGGTGACATTGACATCCCGCTAAACCTATAGTGAAGAGCCGGTCAAAGCTGCTCCTGGCCTTGTTTGGGTCTCGGGCTAGCCGGTGGATGTGCTGGCTGGTAGCTCGGGTCTCCTGGTAGGACGGGAGATCCTGAGCAAGCCACGGCAAGTTGGCAAGAATGGGGGGGGGCGTCTCCTTCCGCTGCTTGCGTAGGCACAGGCTGTGCCAGATGTGCCTAGGCACACCCTAATCACCATGTGCAGTGCCAATTGCCCCTGTTTCCTGGCACCTCCTGTCTCCCCGCTGTAGTGCTGCCAACTTCCCTCCTCTCCCGCCGGCTGCTGCGGGGGATGTTTCAGGATATTTCATTTAATACCTCCTTCCTTTTCCTGAATGAACACAGTGCGTGATCTGTATCCAGGGCCGGGACAAAGGGTGGGCAGGAGGGGTGGCTGCCCTGGGCACTGTGGTATCATGAGAGGAGGGCGTCACCACAAGCGTGGGGAGGGGTTTGGTTGGGAGGGGGAATTTGGGGGGCAGCAGGGAGTATGAATTGTTCTAGGAGGGGGAAATGGGGGGGGTAGGAGTTGTGATTTGAGGGTATTTGTGCTGGGAGGGGGGGATTTGAGGGGCAGCAGGGGGGTATGAATTGTTCTAGGAGGGGAACATGGGGGGTGCTAGTAGTTGTGATTTGGGGGTATTTGTATTCGGAGGGGGAATTTTGGGGGCAGCAAGGGGTATGAATTGTTCTAGGAGGGGAAAATGGGAGAGTGCATGCTAGGAGTTGTGATTTGGGGGTATCTGTGCTGGGAGGGGGGATTTGGGGGGCAGCAGGGGTATGAATTGTTCTAGAAGGGGAAAATGGGGGGTTCTAGGAGTTGTGATTTGGGGGTATTTGTGTTTGGAGGGGGAATTTGGAGGGGGGAGAAGGGGGTATGAATTGTTATATGAGGGGGAAATGGGGAGAGGGGTGCTAGGAGTTGTGATTTGGGGGTATTTGTGCTGGGAGGGGGTAATTTGGGGCGAAGTAGGGGGTATGAATTGTTATAGGAAATTGAAATGGGGGGAGGGGGGTGCTAGGAGTTGTGATTTGGGGGTTTTTGTGCTGGGAGGGGGTAATTTGGGGGGAAGTAGGGGGTATGAATTGTTAAAGGGAGTTGAAATGGGGGGGAGGGGGGTGCTAGGAGTTGTGATTTGGGTTTTTTTGTGCTGGGAGGGGGTCATTTGGGGGGAAGTAGGGGGTAAGAATTGTTATAGTTAGGGAAAATGGGGGGAGGGGGTGCTAGGAATTGTGATTTAGGTGTATTTTTGTTGGGAGGGGGAATTTGGGGGGCAGCAGGGGGTATGAATTGTTCTAGGAGGGGAAATTGGGGGTGGGTGCTAGGCAGGGATGGACTGGCCATTGGGACTACAGGGAGTTTCCCGGTGGGCCGATGGCTCAGTGGGCTGGCTTCAGTGACAGCAGACCGCCTCCCCCCTCTGCTCCTCTGTCTCTCCCTTCCTGCAGCGCTCACCTCCTCTCCCTTCCCGCAGCACTCACCTGGGGGGGGGGGAACAGAGAAGCAAGGGGAGGACTAGAGGAGCAGGGGGGACAATAGAGGAGCATGGGGGGGAGGGGACAGACAGCTGACCAAACAGCTATGGCCTGGGAGTTTCTCACTTCTGCCTAATCTTGTCCCATAAGGGGGGGCACTGAACTGATTCTTTGCCCCGGGTGAAATAATGTCTAGCTTCCCCACTGGTACTGCCTATAAGAGTACCAGTACCAGCCATTCTACTCTAATAAAGTAGTATGGCTAGTGGCTAGTAAAGGGGAGAGGGGGCTTGGGTGGCCGGGGGGGGGGGGTGCGGGAGTTGTCCGGACGCCATGGGAGAGACCTGTCAAAGTGGGCCAGTCTGGATGAAGTCCAGGGCCAAATGTTTGCCCCAGTCCATCCCTGGTGCTAGGAGTTGTGATTTGGGGGTATTTGTGTTCGGAGGGGAAATTTGGGGGGCAGCAGGGGGTATGAATTGTTCTAGGAGGGGGAAATAGGGGAGAGGGGTGCTAGGAGTTGTGATTTGGGGGTTGCTAACCACAACATACATGGCCATTCACAACATCGTCCCCCATCTACATCATCAACCTCATCTGCAGATATCACCCAAATTGTCCCCTCCGCTCCTCCCAGGACCTCCTGCTCTCTAGCTCTCTTGTTACCTCCTCCCCATGCTCGCCTTCAGGACTTCTACAGAGTCTCTCCCATCCCCTGGAACTCCCTGCCCCAGTATGTCTGATCAGCCCCTACCCTGTCCACCTTTAAGAGATCCCTGAAAACTCATTTATTCAGGGAAGCCGATCACACACCCACCTAACAACTGTCCCCGAGCCCCCCCATCAAACCATTCTCCGCAGCTATTACCTTTTGTACCACCCCCCTCTCTTTAGAATGTATGCTCAATGAGCCGGGCCCTCCTCTATCTTCTGTATAGTACTGTAATTGTGTTGTCCCCCCTCTACATTGTAAATGGGGGGTGTTGATTTGTGCAGAGAGGATTTGAGCTGGGAGGGGGCAAACATTATCAAAGCGTATCATCCCACTACAACCGAATGATGTACCAGGTACAGGATTTGGCTGCAAGTGGTTGAACACTAGAGGACCAATGAGTTTAGTGATCAGCAAATGAAGGACGCTGGGTATAAGGGGGGGGGGGGGGGGGGGGGGGGTAGCAAGGATGGAGGAGATGTCAAGAGGACGACATTTTTAGAATTATGATTTATGTTCCAACAAAAACAACTTACATGTCTGTTTCACATAGAGCTCACTGACCTAAAAAACAAAGAAGAACGAAATGTATCAATGTTCATCCATCCAACGTCATCAACACTACGGCCAACTGGACACCCTCAAAGATAACTCCGCCCCTATGGCCAATGTCCCCACCACCTCCGTCATCAAGACTATGGCCAACTGGACACCCTCAACTCCGCCCCTAAGGCCGATATCCCCACCACCTCCATCATCAAGACTACGGCCAACTGGACACCCTCAACTTCGCCCCTATGGCCGATGTCCCCACCACCTTCATCATCAAGACTACGGCCAACTGGACACCCTCAACTCTGCCCCTATGGCCGATGTCCCCACCACCTCCGTCATCAAGACTACGGCCAACTGGACACCCTCAACTCCGCCCCTAAGGCCGATATCCCCACCACCTCCATCATCAAGACTATGGCCAACTGGAAACCCTCAACTCCGCCCCTATGGCCGATGTCCCCACCACCTCCATCATCAAGACTAAGGCCAACTGGACACCCTCAACTCCCCCCCTAAGGCTGATATCCCCACCACCTCCGTCATCAAGACTACGGCCAACTGGACACCCTCAACTCCGCCCCTAAGGCCGATATCCCCACCACCTCCGTCATCAAGACTACGGCCAACTGGACACCCTCAACTCCGCCCCTAAGGCTGATATCCCCACCACCTCCGTCATCAAGACTACGGCCAACTGGACACCCTCAACTCCGCCCCTATGGATGATGTCCCCACCACCTCCGTCATCATTGCTGAGGGTCACCTCTACCCCATTCATCACCCACCAGACTAGAGGTCTACCTACAGTACAGAGAGGCCATGGCCACACTTCATATACTTCCTACACTTCATCTGCTTCTTCCTCTCCTCCACTTTGGGTTTGCCATCTTGGATATGGGAGCTGGTCGTGGCTTTCTGAGGAAGCTCACATGGAGTAGCTGCCGGTGCACAATTTCTTTGGAGGGGCGGCAAACCTGACCCCCTCACTACCCCCCGGTCACTTGATTGATCATCTCTTTGTTTAACCCATCAGCCCCGTACTTACCCCATCCAGGTTATGGCTTCATCAGCTTCCCCCTGCATCTCCTCCCAAGTCCCGGCGGTCACTTTTCCTCCCGGCCAACCGGGTCGTAGGACTCCTGGCCAATCGGGTCTTTAGACTCCCAGCATAGACGTGCGCACAGGGTGTGCCTAGGCAAACCCTAATCACCCCATGCGCATTAGTATTATCACTCTGTGTAGCAGCAGAAACATGGGAAAGATCTCCCTCTTACCGGTTCAGCCATAAGAGAAGTGTTTATGCTCTTCTCTTTCACTGTGCCAGGAGGTAGATCAATGTGCCGGGGTCATATATACGCAGACACATGCACATGCATGAGTGTTTGAGCTTTGGGGGGGGGGCACACCCTAATGCAGGGATCTCAAACTGTCGGCCCTCCAGCTGTTGTGAAACTACAAGTCCCATCATGCCTCTGTCTGTGGGATTCATGCTTGTAACTGTCAGCCTTGCAATGCCTCTTGTAGTTTCTCAACAGCTGGAGGGCCGCCAGTTTGAGACCCCTGCCCTAATGCCTTTGACTCCGAGCCAATTGGTTCTCAGGACCCGCTTCCTGATTGGCCGGGAGAAGAAGCAGGATATTAGCGAATATTAATTTGCTATTGTCACACAAGTGGGTGGGCTCGGGAGCGCAGTGCTCTGTGCCCCCGAGCCCACCCTTTTTGAAGCCAATAAGAACCTCAGGCTATAATCATGTGCTTCAAAAATACAAAAACTCCATTGGAATCCATGTGTCCAGACCACGCTGCGGCGTAATCTGTCACGGGGTGCATCCACCAATGCCTGATCAGTGTACCAGCCTGCTGCCAAGTACCATGTGGTCACTGTGACCAATCACAGCAGGTCACATGACAACTGTAAACAATTGAAGGCTTCTTTTCATGCCATCCATTATGTACCATTTTGTTGCTAGCTGTGATTGGTCACAGTGATCACATGGTACAGACAGGGCCAATCACACCTAATCACAACAAAACACACCGAATGAAGCGGTTTCATTCAGTAAGAATAATTTCTCACAGCAGTGAAATTCACTGATATAAATATTCATAATGTTTATATATATATATGTAGCGGGGTCATACTATCATGGACTATTTGATAGTTATGCATACTGTAAGGTTGGGGGTTATTAGCTCTCGTGGTATGGGCGTTTTTTCAGCGATTCACTCCAGCCAGGAACTATGGTTAAGGGCATGGTAGCCCATTTTTATTAAAAAGGCAAAAATAAGTCCAAACAAACGTTTTCCCACGCAGGGGTTCTTCTCCATCAAATATACAATAGAAAATGCTAGTCCACCTCTGGCTCTCTGTAGCAGTACCTCTGCTCTTTATCCTGGTTGCCCAGACCAGCGGACTCCTCAACATAGACCGCTTCCCTTCAACGTCTACAGCTCTGCCTCTTGCAGTCACCGTTCTGGCTGTCTCCTACAGCCTCTCTGATTCCTGGAGACCTCCTGTCTCTTCCAGGAGCTGTCTCCAACTGGGAGCCATGAGGTCTTCCCACACACTCATTATTAAGGGCTGTGTTCACCTGAGCACACACACCCTGCTGGTAATGAACAAAGCCTGGATTACCAAAACCTGGAGAAAGCTGCAAAAGCAGTCTTCTCCAGTCCACAGCTATGTTCTGTAGTTTTGCACATCTCAAGTGTGCATACCCTGGGTCCATTTTACCATCACAGTAGCTCCTACTGTTACATACCTCCCCCCCTTGTTTTGAACCCGTAGGGGGCGGAACACACAAGCCTGAATCCTTGATTGGGCCTACGCAGCGAACAGCTGGCGCAGAGGTGCCCCAATCTTTTTTTCGGGTGCGTTTCCAGGCACGCCCTATCCTGGATCGGAACGGGGTCCTACCATTCTGTATCCCCAGCCTACTCCCTCTGTCCTTGGGGTTCCTGAACTCATGTTTCTTTTCTGGTGGCCCCCTGCCTTTCCTGCTACTTTTGGGTGTACCAACTTTTGCCAGCTCACACTTTTCCATATCCCAATGTTTGTTCCTCTCCATACTATATTTTAGAGTGTCTCCGGGTACCCCAACTTGTACCTCTTTGTAGGTGAGAGACAAAATATCTGCTTTTGCTGTGTCCGTATCTGGCCCTTCCTTCTTAGTTGTAACGGGTGAGGCAGTATCCGCGCCATTTACAAAACACTGCTCAGCCGCACCTCGGACCACATTAGCAGACATTTCCATCACCGCATCAGGCGGAGAGACCTCTGATGTCTCCAGCAGCCCCCCAGAGTGCCTTCCGTACTGAACTGTATGCGGAAGCACCCTCACAGGAAACTGGGAGATCACCTGCCACACTATCAGAAAGCACTGTACTAACCAGTTCCACTGGTGACTAATTTTAACCGGCACAGGTTGCACTACCTGGCTCCATCCATTGGTACCACGCAGTACCACCACCTCTGACTGTAATGGAGGCACCCAGGTATACAAGGACTGTGCTTTCACCAGTTCAAGCAAATCCACTAGCATATCTGTAATTTCTACACACTCCACATCAATATGCCAAACATTTTTGGGGACCTTAACCTTATTAGAGACATGGAGGGGCTCATTCACTGCAGCTTGGGGGTCCGAGACCTTTAAAGGGGCATCCACCTCACTGGAGGTAGCCACCACAGCCGGATGCTCCCCTGGAACACTGTCCAAATTTAGCATCACTTGTTTCCCCATGTACACTGCATGCTTCATTCTGTCAGTTTCATCACCAACATCCTCATATGACTGCGACCTCGTCCTAGTCTCCCTCTGAAGGACATCCTGACTATCTCGCCACTCTGAGGTTTTTAAGTCATGTGACACCTTGCTAAGTTTTGGGCTTTTTCCCTCCAACCATTTTTTACCAGGATCCTTCTCAGATCCTAGAAGTTCCTCAAACCTCAGGAAACCTTCCCCAGAATTACCCTCCTGAACCTCTAGGGGGCCTACTTCTGCTATACCTTTTTCCTCTTCTGTGTCAAACCCATCATTCCCTGTCTCGCTACAATTTTCAGGGTTTTCTACAACCAGATCAACTTGACCAAGACCATCATGTCTACCATTATTTTTGATGTCACCCATGGCAACCATACCATCAAAAATCGCCAACATGCTACATTTTTCATCATGGTCAGAAACATCAATGCATTTGTCATATTTAATTTCACCCATGTTCCGCAGGGCAGTGTCTGGAGAGGAACTGCACCCAACGGAGTGGTTGTCTCCGGCAGCTTCAGTACACGCAAACTCCACTGGCATGAGATCCTCTGCCAGCAACTGTCCCGACCGCTGAACATCACATAACACAACATTTGGATCTTTGACTACAATCAGTTCACTTATTGCTGTGCCCTCTGGCACTTCCACCAACATCAGCTCATTTGGCATGGCACCATCCATTACCACATCATTAGAACCTTTGTGGATCACAGACATGACCTCTTCTGTGCGTTCGCCGTTACTTGGCGCTTCCATCTTGTGAGCAACATCATCTGCAGCAGCAAATGCACCATTGCATACAAGTTGCTCTGCAGGTCCTTCATCTGGCACTGCGGAAATCATGTCTGCTCCACTCTTACCAACAGAGGCCTTTTCCAACAAAGCCAACAGGCTTTTTGTCCATCTGTCCCAATCTGTTATCTCTGCGCTACCAGAGGGACAGAGTGGCTCAGCAACAGACACATTGCAAACATCACTTTTGTGTAAACCAGACTGTGGTAATACATTTTTAACCATTGCAGGCTGCAATACCACACTCTCACCTTCTGGTGGCGCTTCATTAAATGCATGAAGACCTTCACACCTGTCATTGCCAGACAGCATTAAGACACTTCCATCATGAGTGTTTTCAAACATATTAGTTTTAGCATTTAACATTTCATTATTACCATGTTCAGGTACCGTCTTATCCTTCAGAGTGGCACCATAGCTGTCCCAGGCAACCTCCGGCTCCAAAACGCAGAGCTCCCTGGGGGTTTCTAGGGACACCTCTGTGGCCTTCATCACGGTTGCTAGGGGAGATAGCACATCTTTAACTGTATTCATATCAACATTTATATCTCTAGTGAGGTGCACTAGCCCATTAGCAGCTGGGCCATCAACTTTAGCCAACACAATATCAGTTTTACCCATCACATTGTCATATTCAAGTTTACCACTTGCCTCCCCACTGAACAGGGCACTGCAGCGAGGAAAGTCCTTTTCCACACAGACAGTGGATCTCCCATTTGGGGTCACTGCAACTCCAGTGTGCACATTCACATAGTCAATCTTTTCCATGCATTTACCAGCAACAGTCTTACCGATCACTGTAACGGGGGCTGCCATGTTCATTTGAGTACGTTGTCTTTCACTGGCCAACTCTCCCTGGTGGCCATGGGATGAAACTGCAGCAGCAATTTCTGACTCCTTAGCACCCCCAGGAGGCACAACAAAAAACTCCTTGTTGCCAGGGGAGACGGCAAATATATTTTCACAGGAAACTGGCTCAGCCTCATTATCTCCAGGTGCACCCCAGAATCTAGGGCAAGACAATATTTCATGCCCCAGCTGGCCACATTCCAGGCATGGTACATTTTTACACATATCTTTAATGGGATGCCTCTTTACATCTCCACAGTAGCTCCTCCTTCCGGTTGACATTTGATCTCTCGTTGCCAAGGGAGATGGCACTCTTCCAGCTGTACTTTGCTGACTCTCCCAAACGCAGCGACTTTGCGATCCTTGAAACATTGTTGCTTTCAACTTGCCACGATCCTTTGTCGGCAATTCGTTTCTCACGTGGTTTGCAGACTCGATATCTCCACCGTTGCTACGGGCAACCACATACCTCTCGAACTTTGTATGCGACTTTTGGACACTCCTGGCACTCAAATTAGGTTTTCCAAACATTGTCGCAGACCTTTGTTTGGCCATGTCACCTTGTCTTGGAGACTGAGACAAAGGGCACTTGGAGACAACATGCCCCCACTCACTGCACCGCAAACAGCGCTCTTGCTTCATAGCCTTAGCAGGGCTTCCCCAACTGCATCCTCTTTCAACCTTAGGACTTTGCACATTAACAGCTGGCCTGCTTGTACTAGCGTTACCAGGGGCAACCACATGCACTTCCCCTTTAACTGGCGTTAGTTTAGCAAAAAACAGTCTGCAATGCTCTCCGGCAGGCTCAAACCCCTGCATCATCTTTGCAGTCACTCCACCAAACTTTTGCACCGTCCAGCAAAAATGAAGCACTGTCACTTTAAAGCAAGTTGCTTTTCACTTCATGCAAGCTTTCCTCAGCTGCACACAGATTGTGCTGTCTCAAGCACACAAACACAGTTCATATAACAGATGAACTTACTTTTGCAGAGATCTCCAGTTCTGCCAAGATTGTCCTTTCACAGGTACATAACCTGCAATGCCTTTTGCCTGGCTGCACTTCCACACACAGCCAACAGTTCCTGACGTGAACTCACTGTGGAGCAAGGACCCGGATGCCACCGTCTTGTGCCCGCATTCTCCACCACTTGTAAGGTTGGGGGTTATTAGCTCTCGTGGTATGGGCGTTTTTTCAGCGATTCACTCCAGCCAGGAACTATGGTTAAGGGCATGGTAGCCCATTTTTATTAAAAAGGCAAAAATAAGTCCAAACAAACGTTTTCCCACGCAGGGGGGGTTCTTCTCCATCAAATATACAATAGAAAATGCTAGTCCTCCTCTGGCTCTCTGTAGCAGTACCTCTGCTCTTTATCCTGGTTGCCCAGACCAGCAGACTCCTCAACATAGACCGCTTCCCTTCAGCGTCTACAGCTCTGCCTCTTGCAGTCACCGTTCTGGCTGTCTCCTACAGCCTCTCTGATTCCTGGAGACCTCCTGTCTCTTCCAGGAGCTGTCTCCAACTGGGAGCCATGAGGTCTTCCCACACACTCATTATAAAGGGCTGTGTTCACCTGAGCACACACACCCTGCTGGTAATGAACAAAGCCTTGATTACCAAAACCTGGAGAAAGCTGCAAAAGCAGTCTTCTCCAGTCCACAGCTATGTTCTGTAGTTTTGCACATCTCAAGTGTGCATACCCTGGGTCCATTTTACCATCACAGTAGCTCCTACTGTTACAATACCTAAATCCCCCGGGAGTTCCAGTCACGTTGTATATATGTGTTTTTTTTCCTAAAGCAATGCATTGTGGGTTTTGAAGTATTAGGAGAAACGGACTCCATTGACATTAGTAGAAATAGACTACGGTACCCACAATGCATTGGCTTCCCAGAGAACATTGCACCCCGGCACAGCTTTATGGGGGAGATTACCTAAAGGCGGGGAGGAGCTGAATTCGCTCTCTTGGGATCGGCATTCTTCCCTCTGCGGAACGAGGGAGAGCACTCCAGCCAAGCAGCTAGGCCTGAAGCCTGAGCCAGGATCCACCGGAAGACCAGCCATCCGGAGAGGGACAAGGTCAAGTGCGTCCAGTTCGTGCTTCCAAGAGACCGGAGAGACTCACGAGCTGACGATTGTAACAGTGGAGAGCGGGATACCGGAGACTGTGCGTTGCAGAGTGGCCACTGACCAGCGTAACTTTCGTGAGGAACTCAGGCGGACTAGGCCTGCTCAGGTGAGAGGGCACTTGCCCAAAATTTCAATACTACCTCAGCCTTGTGACTCGTAGTGCCCCACATATTAGAGCAGCGTACTGTCTACTGATCTAACCCAGAGACCGAACATCTGAAAGTCACGCTAGCCAAGTTAACCGATGCCGACTTGAGGATCGGTTCGCAAGCACCTGTACTGATCATACCCTTTAACTGAGCCTGAATACCTTTTGGATTACAAATAAGTTAACGTGCACCAACGAATTTACAAATAGACTTCACCACGGAGGAACATTCTGGAGTTATCCAAGCCGGGCCTGGTCAAGATTACTAGTGATTGCACTTAAAGGGATTGCCCACTAGGGCAAGCTCGCGAGCACAGACTATTTATAGCCGCTTGCAGACTTTATAACGTTAACATTTTTAGTTTTGCTCTTATTGACTCTTGCAAAGGGCCCTTGCAGAGTCAGCTATATATATATATATTGTGAAGAAAATAGACTTTATTCTGTATTTTCTCATAGGTTCGTTTTTTTTTAAGAACCCCTGGACCTATCTTTGTGAAATTTGTATATGTTGGTCACCCAGATCAGGGCTATCAGTGGATATGAAATGGTAGGGATACCTTGTGTGGAAAGGGGTGTTCCAACTTTTGGGAAAATTGTGTGCTCTCTGCCTGGAGATAATTGGTTTATTCCTTAACTGATCTCAATATCTCCCAGGCAGAGAGAGGGCGGGAGTGGGGTACTCCTGTTTCAGCTTTACCCTTGACTCTTGTGTCTAAAGTCATCCTATGTCCACTAGGGGCATATGATGACTGATAAATGATATCTTGGGTTACAGGAGATGGGACAGTAATGATAATTCCAGGATATCTTGAAATATTACAGGTTGTTGATTCTGAACCCAACCGGTCAATAGAAAGAGTGATTCATTCAATGTGGAACACAGACTGTTAATGTGTTTAATGTTGTCTGCCACTGTCATGTAAATGAACCTTAGTCTGGCTCACAAGAACCTTTCATTGTGTGATGCTAATTGACACTGTATTGTGTGAATTTCTATTGATGATAAATGTGTATTGTATAGCAGGGGAGAAGAGATTATCACCTTAGTCACCTTAATTGTGTGCCTGAACCAGGTGTGTTTGGTCATTGGGTTATATATGTGTGATGCAGCTGCGATTCCCCTGATTTTAATTGACAACGTCTTTTTTTAAATGTGATACCACTCTGTTTATCTGACATTTTTCTATATGTTTTTTGTTGCACTATATATTTTTTCTACTTAATAAAATTCATTGTTTTTTCCATAGTGTTCTAATTTTGGTCTTCTTTGGGGGAACTATTTTCTCTCGTTTTGTTGTTATCTCTGAGTCACCTTGTCTGGGTAAATGATTAGTAATTAGCTCATGTAGATTATCTCGGAGACAGAATGTCTGTCTCCTAAATTATGTGTATTGGAGGCTCGTTAGTACCCATTGTATGATGTTGTGGGTGGAGTGTGTCATTGTCCATCTGATTACTGCAAGTATTCTTTTTGGTGTATATAAGAGCCTGCCTTCTCAATAAAGATGTTCTATGCCTGGTACACCCTTCATGAAGTCTTGGCTCATGTTTGGGGGAATATTCTAACATTCGGGGAAGAATCATCCTGGAAACTGGGATGGAAAGAAGGCCGCAGTACCATAACCACTGCAGGTCTTAACATATACATATATATGTATATATATATATATATATATATAAAATTATATATATAAAAAACCCAGCAGTGATTAAATACCACAAAAAAAAGAAGCTCTATTTGCGTGAAAAAAATTATAAACATTTTTTTTATCATGTTTGTACTTCTGAGAAACTTGAATAAGTTTGTACAAACACCCCCATGAGATGAGTGGAGTTGGTTTGGCCCATTACTTGTTATATACTGTATAACAATGAGTTAAGCCTTGTACACACGGGCCAGAATCTCGTTAGGAAAAAAAAAAAAACAAGAATCTCTTGCCGCCCGAGTATACAGACACTCCATTCAAAGTAACCGCGGTGACGTCATCGCGTACGACGAGCATCCGCTCGTCACATTCGATGCCGTCGCCGCCATCTTGCTGCACCCTACCTATGCCTAGGAAGCTCCCGCGCATGAGTCAAAGTCATTTCGAGCATGTGCGGGTTTCCACGGCGACCAGGTAAGTATACATACTCTCGGGTTTTCTCGAGAGTCCGAGAATCACGACGAGAAAATAGAGAGCATTTTCTCTATTTTTCTCGTCGAGATTTTAGGCAGTTTTCTTGATGAGAAACCTGAAAGCCACGTACACACGCTCGGTTTTATCGGCAAGAAAGCTCTGCCAGCAGTTTTCTTGCTGGTTCTTGCCGAGTAAACCGAGCGTGTGTACGAGGCTAGAGACAAAGAATACATCATGAGAACAAATCTGATGAGTTCCTATAATGTCTCACCTGGAGAAGATTTTCCAGACCGGGGGGGACTACCGGGACTCCAGCCATGATAACTGCAATAGAGAGATAGATAGATAGATAGATAGATAGATAGATAGATACAGGGCTTTTTTTCCCAGAGACTAGGTGCAGGAACTCCTCTTTTCAAGTCCCTTCTTGTCTCTGCCCCCTACCCACCTCTGAGCACCCTCCCTTGATTCCTCCCCCTATCCACCTCTGAGCACCCTCCCTTGATTCCTCCCCCTACCCACCTCTGAGCACCCTCCCTTGATTCCTCCCCCTACCCACATCTGAGCACCCTCCCTTGATTCCTCCTCCTATCCACCTCTGAGCACCCTCCCTTGATTCCTCCCACTATCCACCTCTGAGCACCCTCCCTTGATTTCTCCCCCTTTCCACCTCTGAGCACCCTCCCTTTATTCCTCCCCCTATCCACCTCTGAGTACCCTCCCTTGATTTCTCCCCCTATCCACCTCTGAGCACCCTCCCTTGATTCCTCCCCCTATCCACCTCTGAGCACCCTCCCTTGATTCCTCCCCCAATCCACCTCTGAGCACCCTCCCTTGATTCCTCCCCCTACCCACCTCTGAGCACCCTCCCTTGATTCCTCCCCCTATCCACCTCTGAGCACCCTCCCTTGATTCCTCCCCTATCCACCTCTGAGCACCCTCCCTTGATTTCTTCCCCCTACCCACCTCTGAGCACCCTCCCTTGATTCCACCCCCTATCCACCTCTGAACACCCTTCCTTGATTCCTCCCCCTATCCACCTCTGAGCACCCTCCCTTGATTCCTCCCCCTATCCACCTCTGAGCACCCTCCCTTGATTCCTCCCCCTATCCACCTCTAAACACCCTCCCTTGATTCCACCCCCTATCCACCTCTGAGCACCCTCCCTTGATTCCACCCCCTATCCACCTCTGAGTACCCTCCCTTGATTCTACCCCCTACCCACCTCTGAGCACCCTCCCTTGATTCCTCCCCCTATCCACCTCTGAGCACCCTTCCTTGATTCCTCCCCCTATCCACCTCTGAGCACCCTCCCTTGATTCCTCCCCCTACCCACCTCTTAGAACCCTCCCTTGATTCCTCCCCGATTCACCTCCCAGTACCACCCCTTTTAGAGAATACAGAACCAAGTATGATTTTGCGGTACTAAATAATTTGTATGGAATTTTTATGGAATTTGTTAATGATAAGCTGTAAAATATATCCCCTGCAGCCAGAGACAATACACCCCCCTTTCAACAATAGTTCAAAAGACCCCCCACAACAAACAACTATAGATCCACCCCAGCATTGGTAGACCCCCCCACCGGCAATAATAGAATCTTGAGTAGCCAGCATCCCTCCACTGGGTGCCCGTACAGGACCGGGTGACATTCAAGACTCTCTGCCTCACCCACAAATGTATACAGGGGAACGCTCCCCAATACTTAAGCGAGAAAATAAAACCCTACGTCACCAAGCGTGTGCTCCGGTCAACCAACAAAAACCTTCTCCAAGTTCCTAAATCCCGCTACAAATCGAAGCGAGAACGTAGATTTTCGTTCCAAGGACCACGGCTCTGGAATGCTCCACCCACTACCATCCGCTTGGAGGAAAACCATCGGGCCTTTAGGAAAAAACGAAAGACCCACCTCTTCTGAAAGACCGGTACGACGCTGGATTCCAAGCGCCTTGAGGCGATTAAGTTCGCATTGTTGTGCTATACAAGTTACTCCCTCACTCACTCAACAGACCCTCAACAATAGACCACTTCCTCAACAGTAGATTCCTCCCAGCAGCAATGGAACCCCCCTGCCCCAGCAACAATAGATCCTCCAGCAACCAAAAACAATAAACCCCTCCCTCAACAGTAGAACCCTCCCAGCAACAATTTACTATCCTGCTTAGCCAGAGCTTTTTTTCTCAGAAAATAGGTGCAGGGTCTTAAGTAGAAGGGTCTTAATGGGGCATTAAATACCAGGATTGCATTACATACAGAGTGCAGAGTTCAGGGGGTTACACACAGAGTGCATAGCTGTCACTTGTAAACACATAAACCAGACTTCTGTGTTTACAAGTGATTGTGGTGAGCATGCACCAAACGGTCTGAGCCAAAGGTGGTGGAACTGAGTTCCCACAAGTTCCCCCTGAAAAAAAGCCCTGTGCTTAGCATCAATAGACCCTCCAGCAGCCAACAACAATAGACCACTCTCTCAACACTAGATCCCTCCCAGCAGCTATTGAACCCCCCCCCACAGCAACAATAGATCCTCCAGTAGCCAGCATTAATAGACCCTCAAGCACACCTAAACACCCCTTGCCATTAATACAATCAGTGCTGGAGGTGCCGGAACTGCGTTCCCCCGCGTTCCCGCTAAAAACAGCCCTGGATAGATAGATAGATACATAGATACATAGATGGATAGATAGATAGATAGACAGATAGATAGTAAAGAGCAATAAGGATCATGAAGAACATTTTTGTAAGGTGTAAGGTTTTATCTGGAGAGCACCCAAGCTTGATCTCTAGCTGACAGAATATATATATATAGTATATGCACACACATATACAGACAGTGGTGATGTCATCTGACGGAGAAGGACTTACCTTTGGACGTTGTTGCTGTGCAGTAATCAGGGCGTTGTTCTGTCATCAGACACCATGGTTCTCCGAGGACGTCTCACCTCCGTCCTGTAGCTGAGATCATTCCTCAGACAGGTCCTCTTCATTCTTATAGGAAGAGAGAATATTGGGACGTGTGATAGGATGCAGCACACAGTGGTGGGGTGGGGGGGAGATGTGCGGAGAGGATGGGAGACATTGATTACCAGAACAATGGAAGAGACCCTCCCTTATGAATAGATGGAGGATGGAGATATCAGGCTGTGTGCTGAACGGTCCTCTAGACAAAAGCTAAACCGAGACGTTGCTGAGCCCCCCCCCCTAGAGACTGCCCCCCTCTCAGACACCGTCCATCCTCCCACCACAATTATCCAGCACCAAAAATTCACGTCTCCATAAAGAATACCTGTCACCCACCAAATACTATCATGTATGGGTTAACCCCTTGTGATAGCCATAAAAGTAAAAAAATAATAATAATAATAATAATAATAATAATAATAATAATAATAATAATAATAAAAAGACAAAAAGTTAAAAAGAAATATGATAAAATGTATTTAAAAAAAAAATCAACCGTAAGAATAAATAATAATTAAAAAAGTGCTAAAAAAAATTAACCATAACCATAAATAAAAAAAATATATATATATAACAAAATGTACCTTGACCACCTCAATACCAGGGGGGCACTTTCACCCACTTCCTGCCCAGGCCAATTTTTCAGCTTTCGGCGCTGTCGCACTTTGAATGACAATTGCGTGGTCATGCTACACTGTACACAAATTACATTTTTATCCTTTCCCCCCCCACATATAGAGCTTTCATTTGGTGGTATTTGATCACCTCTGCGGTTTTTATTTTTGTGCGCTATAAACAAAAAAAAGAATGACAATTTAGCATTTAGATTTTTTCTTTGTTTCTGTTCAAAAATGTGTAAATAAGTAATTTTTCCCCACAAATAGAGCTTTCTTTTGGTGGTATTTCATCACCTCTGCGTTTTTTTATTTTTTGCGCTATAAACAAAAATAGAGCGACAATTTAAAAAAAAAAATCTATATTTTTTACTTTTTGCTATAATAAATATCCCCCAAAAATATATAATTTTTTTTTTCCTCAGTTTAGTCAGATACGTATTCTTCTACATATTTTTGGTAAAAAAAAATCACAATAAGCGTTTATTGATTGGTTTGCGCAAAAGTTATAGCGTTTACAAAATAGGGGATAGTTATGACATTTTTATTAATATTTTTTTTGCTGCGATTTTTATCATGACTGCGACATTATGGCGGACACATCAGACACTTTTGATGCTATTTTGGGACCATTGTCATTTATACAGCGATCAGTGCTATAAAAATGCACTGGTTACTGTGTAAATAACACTGGCAGGGAAGCAGTGGCGTATCTAGGGTATGGCAGTTATGGCAAGTGCCATGGGCGCCATGAGTAGGGGGGCAGCAAAAAGCCACCCCCCTGCATGAAAAAAACCCCACCTGTCCTCCCACGGTCGCCCACACTAATCCCACACTAATGTAGCTCCCGGCGCCACGCCCACCCTGCTGAAGCGCAACGCCGGAACAACAATTGCTAATATTTTCTCCTTCTGCCTGGGGAGGGGAGTGACATGTTCACCCAAGACGGCTGATAACTGGCCAGACCGGATCCACATACGGTAGTGGCTGCGTTTGATGGGCACAGTGGCTTAAATTTATGTATTTTTTTTTTTTTTTTAGTTTGTTTGCGCCCCCCAAAAAATTTCAGTACCAGCCGCCAGTGGTCCCCAGTGTCCCTCTTTGTCCCCGCCGTGTCCCTTGTTATCTGAAAAATGGGTTTGAATGTTTTGACAAGGGTGCAGTTTTAAGTGCTTGCCATAGGCGCCATTTTCACTAGATACGCCTCTGCAGGGAAGGGGTTAACCAGTAGGGGGCGAGGAAGGGGTTAAGTGTGTCCTAGGGAGTGATTCTAACTGTGGGAGGGTGGGCTACATGACAGTGATCACTGCTCCCGATGACAGGGAGCAGTAGATCAGTGTCCCTGTCACTAAGCAGAACAGAGAAATGCTTTGTTTGCTAAGGCGTCTCCCCGTTCGGACATCAAGTCTGCGGGACCCACGGGCACGCTCACAGAGGTGCGCGCACGCCTGCACGGCAGCGAATTCAAAGCAACATACAGGTTCGTTGCTTTGCGCAGCCGTGCCATTCTGCCGACATATATCTACAGGCGGTGGTCGGCAAGTGGTGAAAAAATCAACCGTAACCATAACTAATAATTTAAAGAAGTGATAAAAAATTAACCATACCCGTAAATAAAAGCAAAACCAGATGGACCTCTCTGATAGGGTCTTCTCAATTGGACAGTACCAGATGGACCTCTCTGATGGGGTCTTCTCATTTGGACAGGACCGGATGGACCTCTCTGATGGGGTCTTCTCATTTGGACAGGACCAGATGGACCTCTCTGATGGGGTCTTCTCATTTGGACAGGACCGGATGGACCTCTCTGATGGAGTCTTCTCATTTGGACAGGACCAGATGGACCTCTCTGATGGGGTCTTCTCATTTGGACAGGACCAGATGGACCTCTCTGATGGGGTCTTCTCATTTGGACAGGACCAGATGGACCTCTCTGATGGGGTCTTCTCATTTGGACAGGACCAGATGGACCTCTCTGAAGGGGTCTTCTCATTTGGACAGGACCAGATGCACCTCACTGATGGGGTCTTCTCATTTGGACAGGACCAGATGCACCTCACTGATGGGGTCTTCTCATTTGGACAGGACCAGATGGACCTCTCTGATGGGTTCTTCTCATTTGGACGGGACCAGATGGACCTCTCTGATGGGTTCTTCTCATTTGGACCAGACCAGATGGACCTCTCTGATGGTTCTTCTCATTTGGACCGGACCAGATGGACCTCTCTGATGGGGTCTTTTCATCTGGACAGGACCAGATGGACATCTCTGATAGGGTCTTCTCATTTGGACAGGACCAGATGGACCTCTCTGATAGGGTCTTCTCAATTGGACAGTACCAGATGGACCTTTCTGATGGGGTCTTCTTATTTGGACAGGACCAGATGGATCTCTCTGATGGGGTCTTCTCATTTGGACAGGACCAGATGGACCTCTCTGATGGGTTCTTCTCATTTGGACGGGACCAGATGGACCTCTCTGATGGGTTCTTCTCATTTGGACCAGACCAGATGGACCTCTCTGATGGGGTCTTCTCATTTGGACAGGACCAGATGGACCTCTCTGATAGGGTCTTCTCAATTGGACAGTACCAGATGGACCTCTCTGATGGGGTCTTCTTATTTGGACAGGACCAGATGGATCTCTCTGATAGGGTCTTCTCATTTGGACAGGACCAGATGGACCTCTCTGATGGGGTCTTCTCATTTGGACAGGACCAGATGGACCTCTCTGATATAGTCCCCCTTGGAGGGGGGGGGTGGAATTAAAGATCCATATCAGAGTGGCTCTGATGTCATGTTTTCAGGGGGGGCTCAAGGGGACAATAAAGATTAGTCAAAATCAGAGGGGAGGTAGTGCTCTACCCAGGGCTTCCACAATCATTAATATCTTTAGGTTCTGTAGAGGAAGACTGCTTCTATCTTGGCGTTTGATTATGGCTCTGGTGACCCTGTTTTTGGTCTCTACAATATTAATATAGGGAGTTTTCCAGGCCTTGGCGATGGGTTTGCTTCGCCAACTGGTGGGTTGGTAAGTGTTATGGGGATACTATAGAACTGTGTAACTCTAGACAGGCTAAGAGGGTCCAATATCACCGGTGGCCCCTTTGGGGGTGATTGTTACATACATATTGAATATATAATGTGGTCTCCACAGCGAGCTTTTAGGGATTCAGACCTCTAACCAAGGTGCAGTAAAGGCTGCATTCACACCTGAGCGTTTCGTTTTGCCGCGATTTTGTGGAGATTTTTGCCGCAATATTGTTATAGCGTCTACAAACTATGAGAAAGAGCCCACCCAGTTGTCTTCCTGCTTCTCCCCTCAGCCAATCAGGAAGCAGGTCTTAAGACCCGATTGGCCAGGAGGAGAAGGAATCATATTGGCCGCCAAGGAGGAGACGCAGGGGGGAAGAAGCCAGGGAGGAGACGCAGAGGGAAGGCACCGAAGCTGCCTGCGACCTAGATGGGGTACGTGCGGGGCTGGTGTGGGAGGACAGGCGAGCGGGAGGGGGGGTTTGACTGATGGACCGACCGATTGAAGGGGCACCAGTCGCCAATACTTGAGATAGTTCAGAGGGTCAGGAGGGCGCAATACAAAGGGGGAGGAGGGTACACTACATTAAAGCAGGGCACATTATGTGAGAGCAACTGTAGGGTCTTGCGGAGCGCTGGTTGAAAAACATTGCTGTAATTTCAGGAGATGCTCTCATGGCTTGTGAATTTCAGGAGATGCTCTCATTATGTAACCATACAAAGCGTACCATTTGGAGTAAGATAACCCTCCACAGCCCCTCCGATTTGTTCCTATATAACATGCTATATTTTTCACACACCCACACATTCTTTATGATTTCCTCTCTACAAGGTTGGATGAGCTTAAGGCAGGGGTCCTTAAACTAAGGCCCGCGGGCCAAATCCGGCCCGCCAGTGTGATCCGGCCCGCGGACTGCCCCATTAATATCGCAGCAATCCCCCTTCCCTTTGCTACCTTTTTATCACACAAGATGAGAAACATGACAGATCCGGACAAAAGACGAGTCTTTTGAGTTAAGCAGCGGGGCGGTTTCAGCAATCAAACACCTGCCTTTCACTAGCAAAGCCCCGCCCTTTGTCCGGATTTGCCAGGCTTCACGTCTTGTGTGATTGAGGTAGCAGAGAGGCGGAGTGCTGGGATGTTATAGAAGGGGCAGCAGTGTAATATCGATTGGGGGGATCTGTGATAGGATGGGAGATCTGTGATGGGGAGGCCTGTTATGGGGGGCTATGTGAGGAGAGGAGTTTGTCTTGGGTGGGCTTTGTGATGGGGGGAAGTCTGTGATGGGGAGGATCTGTTATGGGGGATCTGTTATGGGGGTCTATGATGGGGTGGTCTGTTATTGAGGGCTTTGTGATGGATAGGAGTTTGTGTTGGGGGCTTTATGATGGGGAGGATCTGTTATGGGGGCTTTTTATATGGAGAGGAGTTTGTGGTGGGGGGTCTGTTATTGGGGGCTTTGTGATATAGAGGAGTTTGTGTAGGGAGGGCTTTGTGATGGAGAGAAGTTTGTGTAGGGAGGGCTTTGTGATGGGGGGCCTAATATGGGGGAATCTTTGATGGAGGGAGGAATCTGTGATGGGGTGGTTCCGTGATGAGGGGGGTCTGTGTTGCGGAGGGGTTCTGTGATGAAGGGAGTCTGTGAAATACTAATAAGTTTATGTTGATTAAAATTGTTCTTTATTTTAAATATTGTATTTTTTTTTCCTGTTTGTTTAAACTATAGTCCGGCCCCCCAACAGTCTGAGGGACCGTGAACTGGCCCCCTGTTTAAAAAGTTTGAGGACCCCTGAGCTAAGGGGAACAAGACCATGACCACCAGACATGGAGCCTGACTAAATCCATGCTCAAAGTTCCAGCATAGACTCCTCCACCGGGCTGCCGGGTCCGAGGAACCCTTTTTCTGGCCTTCCTAGTGTCACTTGACACATCTACACTGTCACTGCCAAAAGCTTCTGATACAATTTATATCATTATGTCTTATGTTTTATTATCATTTTGTTTTCTGAACTTTTAGTTTAACATAAAACGTCAAGGCTAGTTTGAGCGGGGAAGAAAGTTGCTAAGAAAGAAAATCTCTGGTTGGCAATTCTCTAGTATTGGATCAGAAGATGAAGAGATCTTCCATCCAATGTGCAGAAAAATGGCCAAACTCCTTGTAACGGTCACCACCGTTTACGACCTTCCATCCCATCCAAGACAGCTTATCGACACTCCAACCAACAGGACCCGATCCATCCCATTTCCCCAGAATCAAGACGAGACACGCAGCTCTGTACTTGTTCCAAAATGAAGACAACTTTAATGGTTCACTCTCAGCTTTTATGCAGTTTTCAAGGCACATGAACAATCAAATTCTCGACCCACCCATCACACCCTGGGGGGCTTCAATACACCTTCAGATGGCTAATTGCTAAACATTCTAGACATCTCGGCGCCGGGCTATAATTATCATGACCTAATCACTGCACATTCCTTCATTAACATAACTCAAACAAAACACCATCACACAATGATCTCTTCTCAATCCACATCCCTAGACAGACGTTCTGTCTCCGCATACAGCTTGGCAAGTTCCATTCCACATCTTATATCAATAGAATTCACACAAAGCAGCATCACACAATGAGAGGACTTTCAGAAGAAGACTCAATTAGCATGTCACTAGCCAGGGCTAATCATAGAAATGAGTCACTATTGACTGGTTGGGTCACAATTAACCAACAACTTGCAATATCTCAAGATCCTGCAATATGAACTATCAGTGATGTCCCCTGTCCTGTAATTTAGGATATAATTTCTCAGTCACCCTATGGCCCTATCGGACATAAGGTGACCCTAGACATAAGACTCCTTGGTGATGCCAGTACAGGAGTACCCCTCATCCTTACAAAGTCTCTGGGTGTCCCGGGTCATTCTGTTACACTCCTCATAAAGGGTAAGAGAGTGATCTGTGCAGTGGTGGTGCGTCCATTGAGGACGCAGGAGCGCCGCCCCCCCTCTCTCCTGCACCCCTCAGTTAACAATACATAGATTCATGCATTGCATGAATCTATGTATTGTCGCCGCTGACACCCCCTATTCAGATGTTGGCCCCTTGTCGAGCACCGGCCATCTGAATTACAGCGGTGGGTGTACTTTGGAAGTGCCTGATTAGAGCCGTCGGCTGTAATAAGCGCCTGTGCGTTCACTGATTTAAACAGTGCTGTGTTAGGGAATCGCTCCCCTAGTGCCGTGTACACACGGTCATTTTTTGTGATAAAATAAAACAACATTTTTAAAAACGTAATTTAAAATGATCGTGTGTGGGCTTCACATCGTTTTTTGTCTTCTAAAAAACGACCAAAAAAAAATCGAACATGCTTCAATTTTTTATGTCGTTTTTCAAAATGTCGTTTTTTGTGTCATAAAAAATAATCGTGTGTGGGCTAAATAAACGTTTTAAACAACGTTTTAAACCCGTGCATGCTCGGAAGCAAGTTATGAGACGGGAGCTTGAATGGAACAGAGGGCCAGATCCACAAAGAGGCGCCGTAACTTAACTATTTTGATTTAAGTTACGCTGCCGCAAAATTTCTACCCAAGTGCCCGATCCACAAAGCACTTACCTAGAAATTTTCGGCTGTGTAACTTAAATCCGGCCGGCGCAAGGCGTTCCCAATTCAAATGGGGCGAGTCCCATTTAAATTAGGCGCGCTCCCGCGCCAGACGTACTGCACATGCTCGTGACGTCATTTTCCCGACGGGCATAGCGCGAAATTCCGTTACGCCGTGTTTTGTGAATCGCGCCGGGTAAAAAAAGTTGCGTGGGGGGAAAAAAAAGATACGGCGGGAATTTAAAAAAAAAAAAAAAAACATAAATCAGCTTCGCTGCAAAGAAGGGTCTACTTTTACAAGGTGTAAACAGTTTACACTTTGTAAAAGCAGCCCTAATTTTACGATTGCAACGTAAGTATTTACGGAGATTTCACGAAGCTAAACCGCTTCGTGGATCTCCGTAAGTGCTCATTTGCATACGCGAAGCGGCATTTCGACTCGAAATGCCCCCAGCGGCGGATGCGGTACTGCATCCTAAGACTTGGCAGTGTAAGTCCCTTACACATGTCGGATCTTCTGCCTATCTTTGGGAAACTGATTCTGTGGATCAGTTCCATAGATAGAAACAGGGATACGACGGCGTATCCCTTTTGAGGATCTGGCCCAGAGTGCCGTCGTACATGTTGTACGTAACCTCACTTTGCTAGAGCTTTTTCAGAAAACAATGGTGTGTGGGCAACGTCGTTTTTTATGATGAAGTTAGAAAAACGTCGTTTTTTTCATGATGAAAAACGATGTTTTATTTCATCACAAAAAATTACCGTGTGTACGCGGCATTACACTGACCCGCCTCTCGGTCAATCAGGTGCGCCAGGTCTGGTTACTGGTCACCTAAATGGCTGAAGCATCAGGCGCTGTGATTGGATGCCTATCAGTCGTCCAATCATAGCAGAGATGAGATGAAGAGGACGGGAGAAGACATCGAGGACTCAGAGGGAGTGTGGAGGACGGCGCTGTCCCGAGGAAATGTAAGTGCCTAGCGGGGGGGCAAACTGGCGGCTATTTATGGGAATGCAAACTGGCAGCATTTGATGGGGCAAACTGGGGGCTATTGATGGGCCAAACTGGTGACAATTGATGGGCACAGTGGTGGCATTTGATGGGGCAAACTGGCGGCATTTGATGGGGCAAACTGGCGGCATTTGATGGGGCAAACTAGAGGCATTTGATGGGGCAAACTGGAGGCATTTGATGGGGCAAACTGGTGGCATTTGATGGGGCAAACTGGTGGCATTTGATGGGGCAAACTGGCGGCATTTGATGGGGCAAACTGGCGGCAATTGATGGGGCAAACTGGAGGCATTTGATGGGGAAAACTGGCGGCAATTGAAGGGGAAACTGGCGGCATTTGATGGGAATGCAAACTGGCAGCATTTGATGGGGCAAACTGGGGGCTATTGATGGGCCAAACTGGCGAGAATTGATGGGCACACTGGTGGCATTTGATAGGGAAAACTGGCAGCATTTGATGGGGCAAACTGGGGGCATTTGATGGGGCAAACTGGCAGCATTTGATGGGGAAAACTGGCAGCATTTGATGGGGCAAACTAGCGGCTATTGATGGGGCAAATTGGCGGCAATTGATGGGGCAAACTGGCGGCATTTGATAGGGCAAATTGGCGGCAATTGATGGGGCAAACTGGCGGCATTTGATGGGGCAAACTGGCGGCATTTGATGGGGCAAACTGGCGGCATTTGATGGGGCAAACTGGAAGCATTTGATGGGGCAAACTGGCGGCAATTGATAGGGCAAACTGGCGGCATTTGATGGGGTAAACTGGCAGCAATTGATGGGCAAACTGGTAGCATTTGAGGGGCCAAACTGGTGGCATTTGATGGGGCAAACTGGCGGCATTTGGGGCAAGCTGGCGGCATTTGATGGGGAAAACTGGCGGCAATTGATGGGCATAGTGAGGCTGCAATTGATGTTTTTTTTTAAATTTGGAGCACCAGCCGCCACTGGATCTGTGATCACACTGTCTGTTACGTACTTGCAATATGATTTCATTTAAAGGATGTCAATTCTTCCTTCTATCACTAATATCATCATCATCATCATCATCATCATCATCATCATCGTCGTCATCATCACTTCTCGAAATCCTGTTTTATTGTAAGTGACCAAACAAATGTGCAGATGGTCTATTATCGAAGAAATACAATGGTGTAAAAAATGAGTCAAGTGTCCTGCTACAGGATAAAAAACGATCTGCCTGGAAGGATGGGAGAGAGGAAGAGGAGGAGGGGGGGGGACAGTACAAGGAAAACCCGACAACCAGAGGAAAAATAGGAGATCGGCAATTACTGTATCATCATCATTATCATAGGAGTTCCAAATCAGAAAGAACGAGAGAGACCATCAGAAGAACAGAGAAATACAAGGTGAGAGAGAGAGAGGGAAGGATAAAAGACTGGAGAACTACAAGGAGAGGGAAGGATAAAAGATCGGAGAACTACAAGGAGAGAGAGGGGTAAAAGATCGGAGAACTACAAGGAGAGATAGGGATAAAAGATTGGAGAACTACAAGGAGAGAGAGGGATAAAAGATTGGAGAACTACAAGGAGAGAGAGGGATAAAGACCGGAGAACTACAAGGAGAGAGAGGGATAAAAGACCGGAGAACTACAAGGAGAGATAGGGATAAAAGATTGGAGAACTACAAGGAGAGAGAGGGATAAAAGATTGGAGAACTACAAGGAGAGAGAGGGATAAAGACCGGAGAACTACAAGGAGAGAGAGGGATAAAAGACCGGAGAACTACAAGGAGAGAGAGGGATAAAAGATTGGAGAACTACAAGGAGAGAGGGGGATAAAAGATTGGAGAACTACAAGGAGAGAGGGGGTAAAAGATCGGAGAACTACAAGGAGAGAGAGGGATAAAAGATCGGAGAACTACAAGGAGAGAGAGGGATAAAAGATCAGAGAACTACAAGGAGAGAGGGGGATAAAAGATTGGAGAACTACAAGGAGAGGGAAGGATAAAAGATTGGAGAACTACAAGGAGAGAGAGGGATAAAAGATCGGAGAACTACAAGGAGAGAGAGGGATAAAAGACCGGAGAACTACAAGGAGAGAGAGGGATAAAAGACCGGAGAACTACAAGGAGAGAGAGGGATAAAAGATTGGGGAACTACAAGGAGAGAGAGGGATAAAAGACCGGAGAACTACAAGGAGAGAGGGGGATAAAAGATCGGAGAACTACAAGGAGAGAGAGAGGGATAAAAGATCGGAGAACTACAAGGAGAGAGAGGGATAAAAGATTGGAGAACTACAAGGAGAGAGAGGGATAAAAGACCGGAGAACTACAAGGAGAGAGAGGGATAAAAGATTGGAGAACTACAAGGAGAGAGAGGGGTAAAAGACCAGAGAACTACAAGGAGAGAGAGGGATAAAGGATTGGGGAACTACAAGGAGATAGAGGGATAAAGGATTGGGGAACTACAAGGAGAGAGAGGGATAAAAGACCGGAGAACTACAAGGAGAGAGGGGGATAAAAGATCAGAGAACTACAAGGAGAGAGAGGGATAAAAGATTGGAGAACTACAAGGAGAGATAGGGATAAAAGATCGGAGAACTACAAGGAGAGAGGGGGATAAAAGACCAGAGAACTACAAGGAGAGAGAGGGATAAAAGACCGGAGAACTACAAGGAGAGAGAGGGATAAAAGACTGGAGAACTACAAGGAGAGAGAAGGATAAAAGACCGGAGAACTACAAGGAGAGAGAGGGATAAAAGATTGGAGAACTACAAGGAGAGGGAAGGATAAAAGACTGGAGAACTACAAGGAGAGGGAAGGATAAAAGATTGGAGAACTACAAGGAGAGAGAGGGATAAAAGACTGGAGAACTACAAGGAGAGGGGAGGATAAAAGACTGGAGAACTACAAGGAGAGAGAGGGATAAATGACCGGAGAACTACAAGGAGAGAGAGGGATAAAAGACCGGAGAACTACAAGGAGAGAGAAGGATAAAAGACCGGAGAACTACAAGGAGAGAGAGGGATAAAAGACCGGAGAACTACAAGGAGAGGGAGGGATAAAAGATCGGAGAACTACAATGAGTGAGAGGGATAAAAGACCGGAGAACTACAAGGAGAGAGGGGGATAAAAGACCAGAGAACTGCAAGGAGAGAGGGGGATAAAAGACCGGAGAACTACAAGAAGAGAGGGGGATAAAAGACTGGAGAACTACAAGGAGAGAGAAGGATAAAAGATCAGAGAACTACAAGGAGAGAGGGGGATAAAAGATCGGAGAACTACAAGGAGAGGGGAGGATAAAAGACTGGAGAACTACAAGGAGAGAGGGAAGGATAAAAGATCGGAGAACTACAAGGAGAGAGAAGGATAAAAGATTGGAGAACTACAAGGAGAGAGAGGGATAAAAGATTGGAGAACTACAAGGAGAGATAGGGATAAAAGATCGGAGAACTACAAGGAGAGAGAGGGATAAAAGATCAGAGAACTACAAGGAGAGAGGGATAAAAGATTGGAGAACTACAAGGAGAGAGGGATAAAAGATTGGAGAACTACAAGGAGAGAGAGGGATAAAAGATCAGAGAACTACAAGGAGAGAGGGGATAAAAGATTGGAGAACTACAAGGAGAGATAGGGATAAAAGATCGGAGAACTACAAGGAGAGGGAAGGATAAAAGATTGGAGAACTACAAGGAAAGAGAGGGATAAAAGATTGGAGAACTACAAGGAGAGGGAAGGATAAAAGATTGGAGAACTACAAGGAGAGAGAGGGGTAAAAGACCAGAGAACTACAAGGAGAGAGAAGGATAAAAGACCGGAGAACTACAAGGAGAGAGAGGGATAAAAGATTGGAGAACTACAAGGAGTGAGAGGGATAAAAGATTGGAGAACTACAAGGAGAGAGAAGGATAAAAGACCGGAGAACTACAAGGAGAGAGAGGGATAAAAGACTGGAAAACTACAAGGAGAGAGAGGGGTAAAAGACCAGAGAACTACAAGGAGAGAGAGGGATAAAAGACCGGAGAACTACAAGGAGAGAGGGGGATAAAAGACCAGAGAACTACAAGGAGAGAGAGGGATAAAAGACCGGAGAACTACAAGGAGAGAGAGGGATAAAAGACCGGAGAACTACAAGGAGAAGGGAGGATAAAAGATTGGAGAACTACAAGGAGAGATAGGGATAAAAGATCGGAGAACTACAAGGAGAGAGAGGGATAAAAGATTGGAGAACTACAAGGAGAGAGAAGGATAAAAGATTGGAGAACTACAAGGAGAGAGGGGGATAAAAGATTGGAGAACTACAAGGAGAGAGAGGGATAAAAGATTGGAGAACTACAAGGAGAGATAGGGATAAAAGATCGGAGAACTACAAGGAGAGAGAGGGATAAAAGACTGGAGAACTACAAGGAGAGAGAGGGATAAAAGATCGGAGAACTACGAGGAGAGGGAAGGATAAAAGATTGGAGAACTACAAGGAGAGAGAGGGATAAAAGATCGGAGAACTACAAGGAGAGAGAGGGATAAAAGATTGGAGAACTACAAGGAGAGAGAAGGATAAAAGATTGGAGAACTACAAGGAGAGAGAAGGATAAGATTGGAAAACTACAAGGAGAGAGAGGGATAAAAGATTGGAGAACTACAAGGAGAGAGAGAGGGATAAAAGATTGGAGAACTACAAGGAGAGAGAGGGATACAAGATTGGAGAACTACAAGGAGAGAGAGGGATTAAAGACCGGAGAACTACAAGGAGAGAGAGGGATAAAAGATTGGAGAACTACAAGGAGAGAGGGGGATAAAAGATCGGAGAACTACAAGGAGAGAGAGGGATAAAAGACCGGAGAACTACAAGGAGAGAGAGGGATAAAAGACCGGAGAACTACAAGGAGAGAGAGGGATTAAAGATTGGGGAACTACAAGGAGATAGAGGGATAAAGGATTGGGGAACTACAAGGAGAGAGAGGGATAAAGGATTGAAGAACTACAAGGAGAGAGAGGGATAAAAGATCGGAGAACTACAAGGAGAGAGAAGGGTAAAAGATCGGAGAACTACAAGGAGAGAGAAGGATGAAAGATCGGAGAACTACAAGGAGAGAGAGGGATAAAAGATCGGAGAACTACAAGGAGAGAGAAGGGTAAAAGATCGGAGAACTACAAGGAGAGAGAGGGATAAAAGATTGGAGAACTACAAGGAGAGAGAGGGATAAAAGATCGGAGAACTACGAGAGAGAGGGATAAAAGATCGGAGAACTACAAGGAGAGAGAGGGATAAAAGATCGGAGAACTACAAGGAGAGAGGGATAAAAGACCGGAGAACTACAAGGAAAGAGAGGGATAAAAGATCAGAGAACTACAAGGAGAGAGAGGGATAAAAGACCGGAGAACTACAAGGAGAGAGAGGGATAAAAGATTGGAGAACTACAAGGAAAGAGAGGGATAAAAGATCAGAGAACTACAAGGAGAGAGAGGGATAAAAGATCGGAGAACTACAAGGAGAGAGAGGGATAAAAGATTGGAGAACTACAAGGAGAGAGAAGGATAAAAGACCGGAGAACTACAAGGAGAGAGAGGGATAAAAGATCGGAGAACTACAAGGAGAGAGAGGGATAAAAGATCGGAGAACTACAAGGAGAGAGAGGGATAAAAGATTGGAGAACTACAAGGAGAGAGAAGGATAAAAGATTGGAGAACTACAAGGAAAGAGAGGGATAAAAGATCAGAGAACTACAAGGAGAGAGAGGGTTATTCCGCATACACATGATCGGAATTTCCGACAAGAAAACTTTTTTTCCAACAGAATTTTGGCTCAAACTTGTGTTGCATACACACACAAAATTCTGACCGACAAGAACGCGGTGACTCACAACACTACGACAAGCCCAGAAAAATTAAGTTCAATGATTCTGAGCATGCATCAACTTGATTCCAAACACGCGTGGTTTTTGGTGCGTCGGAATTGCATACGGACGATTGGAATTTCCTCCAAGTACTTTTCTTGTCGGAAAATTTGAGAACCAGCTCTCAAATTTTTCTTGACGGAACTTCCGACAGAAAAATTCAGATGGAGCCTACACACGGTCAGAGTTTCTGACCAAATTTCACATCGGACTTTTCTTTTCGGAATTTATGACCGTGCGCGGCATTAGACTGACAGGAGACCAGAGAAATACAAGATAAGAGAGACATGCAGAGAAATTGAAGTGAAGAAAGGCACAAAGGTAGACACAGAAAGAGAATTGTAGCACCAGCTGGTGGCCCTTTTGTCACGCCTGGAGGAACGTTTACTCTAGCCTAGTAGACAGTCTGCCCTTAGCGATCGGGCTGGGAGAATTTCGTGGGATTACTAAAACTCCCAGTTGGGTGTGAAAGTCCCTACAAATAATTCAAAAGCCCCAATGCTGATAGGATTGGCCATCACTGTAATGCCGCGTACACACGATCATTTTTCGGGTTTTAAAAAACGATGTTTTTAAAAAATGCCATTTAAAACGATCGTGTGTCGGCTTCAGAGCATTTTTCGGGTTCTGAAAAACGACAAAAAAAATAATTCGAACATGCTCTATTTTTTCACAACGTTTTAAACAATGTCGTTTTTCGGGTTGTAAGAAATGATCGTGTGTGGGCTTTAATGACGTGAGAAACCCGCGCATGCTCAGAAGCAAATAATGAGACGGGAGCGCTCATTCTGGTAAAACTAGCGTTCGTAATGGAGATAGCACATTCATCACGCTGTAACAGACAGAAAAGCACAAAGACTGAAAAGCGCAAATTGTCTCTCACCAAACTTACTAACACGCGGTAACACAAGGGTGGCATCATCCGCATGGAACTTCCCCTTTATAGTGCTGTTGTACGTGTTGTACGTCACAGCGCTTTGCTAGAGCATTTTTTTTTTCACGATTGTGTGTGGGCAACGTCGTTTTAATGATGAAGTTGGAAAAAACTTTTTCCAGAGGCTGGAAAATAACGTTTTTTTTTGCAACCTGAAAAATGATCGTGTGTATGCGGCATAAGAAACATAATGACCCAAACAGGCCATCTCCACTGGGGGCAGCACTAAGGAGATGGAGAGGGAGAGAAGGGGAGAGGGAGAGAAGGGGAGAGGGAGAGAAGGGGAGAGGGAGAGGGAGAGAAAAGGAGATGGAGAGAAGGGGAGAGGGAGAGAAGGGGAGTGGGAGAGAAGGGGAGAGGGAGAGAAGGGGAGAGGGAGAGAAGGTGAGTGGGAGAGAAGGGGAGAGGGAGAGGGAGAGAAGGTGAGTGGGAGAGAAGAGGGAGAGAAAGGGAGATGGAGAGAAATGGAGAGGGAGAGAAGGGGAGAGGTTGAGAAGGGGAGAGGGAGAGGGAGAGAAGGGGAGAGGGAGAGAAGAGGAGAGGGAGAGAAAGGTAGATGGAGAGAAGGTGAGTGGGAGAGAAAGAGGGAGAGAAAGGGAGTGGGAGAGAAGGGGAGAGGGAGAGAAGGGGAGAGGGAGAGAAAGGGAGATGGAGAGAAGGGGAGAGGGAGAGAAGGGGAGAGGGAGAGAAGGTGAGTGGGAGAGAAGGTGAGTGGGAGAGAAGGGGAGAGGGAGAGGGAGAGAAGGTGAGTGGGAGAGAAGGGGAGAGGGAGAGAAAGGGAAATGGAGAGAAATGGAGAGGGAGAGAAGGGGAGAGGGAGAGAAGGGGAGAGGGAGAGAAGGGGAGTGGGAGAGAAGGGGAGAGGGAGAGAAGGGGAAAGGGAGAGAAGGGGAGTGGGAGCGAAGGGGAGTGGGGGAGAAGGGGAGATGGAGAGAAGAGGAGATGGAGAGAAGGGGAGAGGGAGAGAAGGGGAGAGGGAGAGAAGGGGAGTGGGAGAGAAGGGGAGAGGGAGAGAAGGGGAGAGGGAGAGAAGGGGAGAGGGAGAGAAGGGGAGTGGGAGAGAAGGGGAGAGGGAGAGAAGGGGAGAGGGAGAGAAGGGGAGAGGGAGAGAAGGGGAGAGGGAGAGAAGGGAGTGGGAGAGAAGGGGAGAGGGAGAGAAGGGGAGAGGGAGAGAAAGGGAGATGGAGAGAAGGGGAGAGGGAGAGAAGGGAGTGGGAGAGAAGGGGAGAGGGAGAGAAGGGGAGAGGGAGAGAAAGGGAGATGGAGAGAAGGGGAGAGGTAGAGAAGGGGAGATGGAGAGAAGGGGAGAGGGAGAGAAAGGGAGATGAACAGAAGGGGAGAGGGAGAGAAGGGGAGAGGGAGAGAAAGGGAGATGGAGAGAAGGGGAGAGAAGGGGAGTGGGAGAGAAGGGGAGAGGGAGAGAAAGGGAGATGAAGAGAAGGGGAGAGGGAGAGAAGGGGAGTGGGAGAGAAGGGGAGAGGGAGAGAAAGGGAGATGGAGAGAAGGGGAGAGCGAGAGTAGGGGAGAGGGGGTCTTTTCATTGATCTGTCTCTCTGGATATGTATCTAATATTCTACGCTTTTTTTTCCAGGTCATGTCACTGAAACAAGAGGATTTCCAGAACTTTCAAGAAGACACAACACCCAAAAACCTAGGAAATGGCTTTCAAGGTAAGAACATCCAACTTACGCCCCATACACACGATCAGTTTTGCTGTTGGAAAAAGTCTGATGAGAGCTTTTGGTCGGGAATCACGACCGTGAGCACGTATGCTCCATCAGACTTTTTCCAACAGGAAAACGGCTGGAAAAAGATAGAGAGCAGGATCTCTTTTTTCCCAGACATTTTTGATCGCGTGTACAAATCCCGACGCGCAAAATTCATACGCATGCTCGGAAATAATTTGAAGAATTGAACTTAATTTTCTTGGCTCGTCGTAGTGTTGTACGTCACCGCGTTCATGGCAGTCAAAAGTTCACCGAATGTTTGTGTGACCGTGTGTATGCAAGGCAGGCCTGAGAGGAATTCCGTCAGGAAAACAGTTTTTTTTTTTTCCGACTGGAAACCCGCTCGTGTTTAGTCCATACATATGGAAGAAGAACAGATACCGAGAATTTACACCCAGCATTAAGGTCAAGGTACCGCCGTGGAATTATGATCCAGTTTCGGCACAGAAGATGATCTTGGAGTCAGTGGGGGTTCCATTGATAAGTCAGAAGTTAGTGTTCTGTCTTATAGTTGGAATTTCCTTAATGTTGTTCCTCTGTAATAATATGAATTGTGGGGCCCACACAAGATATATGGGGTCCCATTGTGTCACTTCTCACTATTTTTCTCTGTGTCATTACTAGGAGTCACCATGCAAGGAGAGATCCCCCGACCCTCCAAAGCCCTCATCTGCTCCCTCTCAGCACTCTGCAATGGACTTCTCTTCATCATCATCATCCTCATCATCACCATCACACGTGAGTCTTCAGTCCACACATTTATCTTCCTGTTTACTATAAGTGAATAAAATATTCTACTGGAGCATCTACCCCCCCCCCCACAAATCTCACTGGCAGCCAGTGGACTCCCTATTAAGCAGAAAAAGCCAGGATATTGACATTGATGAGAGAGATTCCTGATAAAGCTACAAGATTAAAAAATGACTCTCCACAAATCTCCTGTATTGTATCTAGTGTACCCAACTGTCATACCCTCTATCCACCACCAACTCCTTCCCTATTGTATCTAGTGTACCCAACTGTCATCACCTCCATCCACTGCCATCTCCTTCCCTATTGTATCTAGTGTACCCGACTGTCATCACCTCCATCCACCGCCATCTCCTTCCGTATTGTATCTAGTGTACCCAACTGTCATCACCTCCATCCACTGCCATCTCTTTCCATATTGTATCTAGTGTACCCAACTATCATCACCTCCATCCACTGCCATCTCCTTCCCTATTGTATCTAGTGTACCCAACTGTCATCCCCTCCATCCACCGCCATCTCCTTCCCTATTGTATCTAGTGTACCCAACTGTCATCACCTCCATCCACTGCCATCTCCTTCCCTATTGTATCTAGTGTACCCAACTGTCATCACCTCCATCCACTGCCATTCCTTCCCTATTGTATCTAGTGTACCCAACTATCATCACCTCCTTCCACTGCCATCTCCTTCCATATTGTATCTAGTGTACCCAACTGTCATCACCTCCATCCGCCGCCATCTCCTTCCCTATTGTATCTAGTGTACCCGACTGTCACCACCTCCATCCACCGCCATCTCCTTCCCTATTGTATCTAGTGTACCCAACTGTCATCACCTCCATCCACTGCCATCTCCTTCCCTATTGTATCTAGTGTACCCAACTATCATCACCTCCATCCACCACCATCTCCTTCCCTATTGTATCTAGTGTACCCGACTGTCACCACCTCCATCCACCGCCATCTCCTTCCCTATTGTATCTAGTGTACCCAACTGTCATCACCTCCATCCACCGCCATCTCCTTCCCAATTGTATCTAGTGTACCCAACTGTCACCACCTCCATCCACCGCCATCTCCTTCCCTATTGTATATAGTGTACCCAACTGTTATCACCCCCATCCACTGCCATCTCCTTCCCTATTGTATCTAGTGTACCCAACTGTCATCACCTCCATCCACTGCCATCTCCTTCCCTATTGTATATAGTGTACCCAACTGTCATCACCTCCATCCACTGCCATCTCCTTCCCTATTGTATCTAGTTTACCCAACTGTCATCACCTCCATCCACCACCATCTCCTTCCCTATTGTATCTAGTGTACCCGACTGTCATCACCTCCATCCACCGCCATCTCCTTCCCTATTGTATCTAGTGTACCCGACTGTCATCACCTCCATCCACTGTCATCTCCTTCCCTATTGTATCTAGTGTAGCCAACTGTCATCACCTCCATCCACTGCCATCTCCTTCCCTATTGTATCTAGTGTACCCAACTGTCATCACCTCCATCCACTGCCATCTCCTTCCCTATTGTATCTAGTGTACCCAACTGTCATCACCTCCATCCACTGCCATCTCCTTCCCTATTGTATCTAGTGTACCCAACTGTCATCACCTCCATCCACCACCATCTCCTTCCCTATTGTATCTAGTGTACCCGACTGTCATCACCTCCATCCACCACCATCTTCTTCCCTATTGTATCTAGTGTACCCAACTGTCATCACCTCTATCCACCACCATCTCCTTTCCTATTGTATCTAGTGTACCCAACTGTCATCACCTCCATCTACTGCCATCTCCTTCCCTATTGTATCTAGTGTACCCAACTGTCATCACCTCCATCCACTGCCATCTCCTTCCCTTATGTATCTAGTGTACCCAACTGTCATCACCTCCATCTACTGCCATCTCCTTCCCTATTGTATCTAGTGTACCCGACTGTCATCACCTCCATCCACCACCATCTCCTTCCCTATTGTATCTAGTGTACCCAACTGTCATCACCTCCATCCACTGCTATCTCCTTCCCTATTGTATCTAGTGTACCCAACTGTCATCATCTCCATCCACTGCCATCTCTTTCCATATTGTATCTAGTGTACCCAACTGTCATCACCTCCATCCACTGCCATCTCCTTCCCTATTGTATATAGTGTACCCAACTGTCATCACCTCCATCCACTGCTATCTCCTTCCCTATTGTATCTAGTGTACCCAACTGTCATCATTTCCATCCACTGCCATATCTTTCCATATTGTATCTAGTGTACCCAACTGTCATCACCTCCATCCACTGCCATCTCCTTCCCTATTGTATATAGTGTACCCAACTGTTATCACCCCCATCCACTGCCATCTCCTTCCCTATTGTATCTAGTGTACCCGACTGTCATCACCTCCATCCACCACCATCTCCTTCCCTATTGTATCTAGTGTACCCAACTGTCATCATCTCCATCCACTGCCATCTCTTTCCATATTGTATCTAGTGTACCCAACTATCATCACCTCCATCTACTGCCATCTCCTTCCCTACTGTATCTAGTGTACCCGACTGTCATCACCTCCATCCACTGCCATCTCCTTCCCTACTGTATCTAGTGTACCCAACTGTCATCACCTCCATCCACCACCATCTCCTTCCCTATTGTATCTAGTGTACCCAACTGTCATCACCTCCATCCACTGCCATCTCCTTCCCTATTGTATATAGTGTACCCAACTGTTATCACCCCCATCCACTGCCATCTCCTTCCCTATAGAATCTAGTGTACCCAACTGTCATCACCTCCATCTACTGTCATCCTTCCCTATTGTATCTAGTGTACCCAACTGTCATCACCTCCATCCACTGCCATCTCCTTCCCTATTGTATCTAGTGTACCCAACTGTCATCACCTCCATCCAACACCATCTCCTTCCCTATTGTATCTAGTGTACCCAACTGTCATCACCTCCATCCACCACCATCTCCTTCCCTATTGTATCTAGTGTACCCAACTGTCATCACCTCCATCCACTGCTATCTCCTTCCCTATTGTATCTAGTGTACCCAACTGTCATCACCTCCATCCACTGCCATCTCTTTCCATATTGTATCTAGTGTACCCAACTGTCATCACCTCCATCCACTGCCATCTCCTTCCCTATTGTATATAGTGTACCCAACTGTTATCACCCCCATCCACTGCTATCTCCTTCCCTATTGTATCTAGTGTACCCAACTGTCATCACCTCCATCCACCACCATCTCCTTCCCTATTGTATCTAGTGTACCCAACTGTCATTACCCCCATCCACTGCCATCTTCTTCCCTAATGTATCTAGTGTACCCAACTGTCATCACCTTCATCCACTGCCATCTCCTTTCCTATTGTATCTAGTGTACCCAACTGTCATTACCCCCATCCACTGCCATCTTCTTCCCTATTGTATCTAGTGTACCCGACTGTCATCACCTCCATCCACTTCCATCTCCTTCCCTATTGTATCTAGTGTACCCAACTGTCATCACCTCCATCCACTGCCATCTCCTTCCCTATTGTATATAGTGTACCCAACTGTCATCACCTCCATCCACTTCCATCTCCTTCCCTATTGTATCTAGTGTACCCAACTGTCATCACCTCCATCCACTGCCATCTCCTTCCCTATTGTATATAGTGTACCCGACTGTTATCACCCCCATCCACTGCCATCTCCTTCCCTATAGAATCTATAAAAATAAAGGGGAATCCGCGCTTAGGATGTAAATTAATGCTGCTGCCTCCTAAAAAAACCTCAGTAATGAGATCAAAAAAGATGTAGAAAGATTGGGATAGTGGCGCTGCAAATTAGGTCACCCTTAGGTGTTCCGAGTTCCTATGTATTCACAGGTGTTGGGTAATCTGTTAACAGGAAAGATCCAATCCAATGGACCTCCCTAGTAAGAAACACAATCCTTCAGATACCCTATTTAATGGTGCCAATGATATAGCTGTGTTAGAGAGGATTAATGTGGGAGTGTCCTGTTATAGGATCTATTATTCTGATGCCTTAAGGTTTAAATGTCCGATACAAAACTAATTGAAATATATTAAAAAGTAAAACTGTTTCTGATTGCCAAAAACAAAACCAATGCAGGAATTAATATGCAACCTTCTAAGGGGTGTGGACACCGATCTCTGGAGGCAGGTGATAGTCACAGGTGAATGGTGAAGAGTGTTATAGATAAACAAAAATAATGAGCTAAAATATATATGTATATATATATATATTTGGTGACCCCTGTGTTGTGACGAGGTATCGAAAGGGCACTAAGCGCCCTACTTAGTGGATATATTAAGGAGTGATATTCTTAGTTTAAGTGTCTACTACCATTAAAAATAATATATTGCAACATCTAGTAGCACAAAGAAAAAATATATATAAGTATCAATATAAATAGTGCAACAATGTATTGCGAGGTATTTGAGAGTTAATGCAGAGCCTCTCAAAATAAATTCAGTGTGTGATAGATACTAAGTATTAATAAATTGCTGGTAAAAAATAAAATAAAAAAGTTCATATATGCACAAGTGTTCTTGCAACTCAGGGGAATAGAAAAAAGTGAAGGATTATTACAAGGGCTTGAAAGCCACACACTTTTGAACCAAACAAGGTAGTCTTATGTTAACGTTCCTTCATGCGGGTTAACCCTCAATTAGCTGGTGACTTGAAGTGCCATTAACGTGCATTGAAGTATTGGTGACAGCAGTGCTCCCCCACATGGGTCCCCACTCACCAGATGTCGTCACCCCCCAGGGGGCAAAAAGCGGGTGGTGGTGGTACCTCGATGTCTGCAAGGTGATGGTTTCCTACGATCAGTCCTCGAGTGTCTCCTTTTTCCAGGGATCAGAGGGTGCTTGAAATGGTTTTTCAGATGTTCACGTTGGATCATTCATTAGACAAAAAATAAAAAGAAGGAACGCATGGCGTAATACGTTTTGATATTGTTAGGATGTACCCAACAAATTGATTTATTAAAAAGGAAAAAATTGGTCAGTTGGAGTGGAATCTCCACGTGAGTCCCTGCGCAGAGGGAGTTCCAACGAGCAGTGTATTTAAAAACAAACACAGAATAAAGAATTAAAAAATTAAAAGAAAAGAGCCACAAGCTGCCCTAGCACTCTGCACTCTGCTGCTAGTAGTTGCTTCACTGCTGGGACAGCCAACTTAAAATCCTCCCTTGGCGTCCGTATGCACTAGCGCAGTGATCAGCTGAGACAGATAGCGTGCTGGCAGGTAGCGTGTGAGCGAGTGTATGAGCGTCTGTCTAGGTCAACTGACGCGTTTCGTCATGTGACGTTCTCAAAGGCGATGTCTAGTGTATCTAGTGTACCCAACTGTCATCACCTCCATCCACTTCCATCTCCTTCCCTATTGTATCTAGTGTACCCAACTGTCATCACCTCCATCCACTTCCATCTCCTTCCATATTGTATCTAGTGTACCCATCTGTCACCACCTCCATCCACCGCCATCTCCTTCCCTATTGTATCTAGTGTACCCAACTGTCATCACCTCCATCCACTGCCATCTCTTTCCATATTGTATCTAGTGTACCCATCTGTCATCAGCTCCATCCACCGCCATCTCCTTCCTTATTGTATCTAGTGTACCCGACTGTCACCACCTCCATCCACCGCCATCTCCTTCCCTATTGTATCTAGTGTACCCGACTGTCACCACCTCCATCCACCGCCATCTCCTTCCCTATTGTATCTAGTGTACCCAACTGTCATCACCTCCATCCAACACCATCTCCTTCCCTATTGTATCTAGTGTACCCAACTGTCACCACCTCCATCCACCGCCATCTCCTTCCCTATTGTATCTAGTGTACCCATCTGTCATCACCTCCATCCACTGCCATCTATTTCCATATTGTATCTAGTGTACCCAACTGTCATCACCTCCATCCACTGTCATGAAAGCCCTAAACAAACTTGTTCAATGTTATAGGAGGACAATATGAGTTTCTTGCAGATCTACCAAAAAGAAATCCTCTTGGGCCGGATTCAGATACATTGGCGCATATTTATGCCGGCGTAGCGTATCTTATTTACTAGGGTTGTCCAGATACCGATACCAGTATCGGTATCGGGACCGATACCGAGTATTTGCGGGAGTACTCGTACTCGTGCAAATACCCCCGATACCTAAATAGAATACTTCCCCCCCCCTTTCCCCCCCCCCGCCGCTCCTGCCGCATCGTGCCGCTGCATCGAGGGACATGGCTAGAGGGACATTGCTGCATATGTGAGGGACATGGCTAGAGGGACATTGCTGCATATGTGAGGGACATTGCTGCATATGTGAGGGACATGGCTGCATATGTGAGGGACATGGCTAGAGGGACATTGCTGCATATATGAGGGACATGGCTGCATATGTGAGGGACATGGCTAGAGGGACATTGCTGCATATGTGAGGGACATGGCTAGAGGGACATGGCTGCATATGTGAGGGACATGGCTAGAGGGACATGGCTGCATATGTGAGGGACATGGCTAGAGGGACATGGCTGCATATGTGGGGGACATGGCTGCATATGGGGGGGACATGGCTGCATTTGGGGACACATTTAAAAAAAGTATCGGTATTCGGTATCGGCGACTACTTGAAAAAAAGTATCGGTACTTGTACTCGGTCCTAAAAAAGTGGTATCGGGACAACCCTATTATTTACACTACGCCGGCCCAGCGCAGAGAGGCATGTACTGTATTCAGAAAGATATTACTCACCAAGATACGCCAGCGTAACGTATTTTTGACGGCGTAAGGCGGCGTAAGGCAGAGTAAGTGTAAGTGGGCGTCACCCCATGCAAATGATGGTCTGACCGTGTTGCAGAGAGATACGTTGGGCGTATCTTAAACGGCGCATGCGCTGTGACGAGGACGGATTGTCTGCCCCCATCTGCGCATGCGCACAACTACGCCCGGCGTAACCCCTAAGATACGCCGGCCCACTGACTATGCCCAGTGCATAAATACGCCCAGAGATGCACCTGTCAAGTGCAAAAGTACACAAGCATTTTTTAGTACTGCTAGTACTTTTGCATTTTGTTGGAGGCATGTCTGCACCAGGTGCTAAGAGAAAGAGGAAGCAAAATTTCCCCCCTGCTGAGAAGGGTGTGATTATTGAGGGCCTCGATAAATATGGGGCGTGCCTCTATGGGGCACAGGCTGGCACTACCAGCAAGGTGGAGAGGGATCGTATTGTGCTGGAAATAACAACCCAGGTGAATGTCCACATTACTGATAGCTCATATTGCAGGATCTGAGATATTGCAAAGTGTTGGTTTATTCTATGACTCATCTCTCTGTGTAGACTGTTGACATGTTAAATGAGGCTGGCTCTTGAAAGGCCTTCCATTGTGTGAGGCTGTTGAGATGCTAACTAAGACTGCTTCTGTGGATTGAAACTGAGAGTCAGCCTGGCTCCAAGACCTCTCATTATGTATACTGTTTGTGTGTGGAATGTACTTGTCGGAGACGTAACGTCTGGGGGATAATTAACTCTGAATATCATTATGTAAAATAATGTGATTGAAGCCCCCCCATCGTGTGATGAGGGGTGGAGAGTTTGATTGTTTTTTTTTTAAACATTTTTTTTTTTTTTTAAACATTTTTTTTTTTTTTAAACATTTTTAAACATCCACAGAAGCAGTCTTAGTTAGCATCTCAACAGCCTCACACAATGGAAGGCCTTTCAAGAGCCAGCCTCATTTAACATGTCAACAGTCTACACAGAGAGATGAGTCATAGAATAAACCAACACTTTGCAATATCTCAGATCCTGCAATATGAGCCATCAGTAATGTCCCCCATCTCCTGGCTCAATCTGTGCCCAAAAGTCACTCCTGTTACAGCCCCTCAAGGGCCACCATCCCCATCAGGGATAGCCCCTCAAGGGCCACCCCATCCAGCCTGCCCCAAGCCTCCTCTGCCCCAAGGAAGGCTACCCGGAAAACAAGAGGTGTTCCGGAGGCATTGGAGGAGAATTTGGCCAGGGACCAGGCCCGCCAAACCCACCATATGTCAGCATTAGTGGGGGACCTGCACAAGGTGATGAGTTTTGTTATTATTTGCACTCAGGTTATGAGTTTTATTTTAGTTATAACCCCTGTACACGGTCAGTAGTGCAGGCTACAGTGTGACTGGTGTGTGAATGTGGGGGGTGACACTCCTGCCAGTAAGGGGTGTCACCCTGGCTCGTTGGGGAGATTTTATCCCCACGGCTGTGTGAATGTGGTATGAATGGTCAGCAACATAATTGGAGCCTTGGCGTGGCATTGCTGCTCCCAAGTCCTGGTTGGTGGACTTGGGCTAATCCAATGTGATGAGGATGTGGGGTGTGTGAGCTAGGGACCACAGTGGTGTGCATGCGTGCATTCTCCTTGTGCCATGATAAATGTGTGTGTTTAACGTGCAAAGAAGCCTACCACGAGGCAGCATCTCCTGACTGCTGTTCCCTCAGAAGACGGGGTAGCCTCGGGCAGGGGGGGACTGTGTGGTTGGGGGGTCAGGTCATCACGTAGGTCAATCTCCAGGCCCTTTCTCATGGCGTAGTTGTGTAGAATGCAACATGCACCGATGATCTGGCACACAAAGTTTGGGGAATACAACAGGGTCCCCCCCAGACTTATTCAGGCATCAGAAACGGGACTTCAGGAGGCCAAAGGTGTGTTCCACCACTGCACGGGTACGTGTGTGTGCAGCATTGTATTTTCTCTCTCCTCTGGTTTGGGGATTCTGGAATGGAGTCATGAGATGGGGCCCAAGTGCATATGCAGAGCCACCTGGAAGGGAAAAGACAGGAGGATGTTAGCCGTGCATGTGCCCCTTGTGATGTCTGCATCATGGGGGCGGACAGTCATGCCTGACTCGCATGTCACTCACCAACCAGCCAGCTGTCCCTGTACACGTTGTGTTCGAATTCCGTTGGGATGGTGCTTTGACGGTATATGTAGCTGTCGTGGCTGGCCCCGGGGTGTTTGGCACGGACGTGCCATATGAGGCATTGGGCATCGGCTATCACCTGTACGTTGATGGAATGTCAGTGCTTCCGATTGCGGTATATGTGCTCTGTGGCACGGGGGGGCCGTAGTGCCACATGTGTGCAATCAATGGCCCCCACAGTGCATGACAATCCTGCAATTCTGAAGAAATCTGCCATTGCCTTCTGCCGCAGATGCTCCTGGGTGGGTCTGATGAAGTGGTGGGACATGCGTCTGAGGATTGCGGGGATAACCTGGTGCACACATCTGCTCATGCTGGTTTGTGACATCCCAGCCACAACTCCACTTGTACGCTGAAAAGATCCACTTGCAAGGAAATGGAGTGTTGCCAGTACCTTGACCAGTGGCTGCACTGCATGTGAGCGGTGTGTCTTGCTGGTGATGTCATCATGCGGGGTTCTGGCTAATTCCAGGATGGCATCAGGGCTGAATCTGAAGATGCGATACACCTCCGATTCCCCCATGCCAAAGACGTCAATGCGTGTTCGTCCTCTCCCGTGCCCTCCTACGTGTTCGTAGACGCAGTAGGGCTATGACCACGGCTGCCCCTGGCATGTTGGCATACAGATGTGTTGTCCTGCAAGTGTGGTTGCTCAGCTCGTCTGAAATGGTGCTGCTGTAGCTGCTCTCCGGCTGACTTGAGCAAGTCTGGTGCAAAGTTACCCCTGCTTTATGAGGGGAAACTTTACGCCAGATATTCCACTTACGCGCACCGCGCGTAGCCTGCGCCGGCCAAACGTACGTTTCTGAATCAGCGTATCTCGCTCATTTGCATATTTGAATACGAAAACAATGGGAGCGGCAGATGCGCCCAGCGTAAATATGCGCCTACGATACGCCGGCGTAAAAAAGTTACGTCGGTTGGAGGAAGCCTATTTTATGGCGTATCTAGTTTTCTGGGTACGGCGCATAGATACGACGGCGCAAATTTACACTTACGCCGCGCATCTCGAGATACGCCAGCGTAAGTGCTATCTGAATCCGGCCCCTTGAGTTTATGGGAACACACAGGATAAGGAGACCCCCTTTGTCTGGGTTGAACAAGGGACGGAACATCTCTTTAATAAGCAGTTTCTGTTCCTCCCTTATCTACACTTCATCTCGGAGAAATTCTTTCTTCACGTATTTTTTCCGTTGTCGGTCATGTGAATTTCTTTGTTCTCTGTCGGAGAATGCTGACTACTCCAATAATTCTGTAATAATACAACAACATCTGTATGATCTTTTCTGGGACTTTCTGTCCCACGTTTCCATTTCCTGGATTTTGTTTCTCTCTTCTCATTCCGTAGAAAACAAATATTGTGCAATAAATAATTGTGCTCACCTAGAAGAAATGACACAAATTTACTTTATATACATATTATCAGTGTGGGATCTTCTGATTAGAATGGGCATGTGGAGGGCTGGAGAAGAATGGGGGGGGGGGTTCTATCCATTGAGAAAGTAAAGGTATTTGCAGGGCCGTCTTTATAGCATCATGGGCCCCTGGGCAAAGTAATGCCCTGGGGCCCCTGCCAGCCTGCCCCAAACTTACGCACCTATTTAAGAATTAAAGTATCAATAGTTGATACAATTTTATATATATATTAGTACTTTCAGTAAAATAGATTTTTAATCATCATTTTTTGCTAGAAAATAACTCAGAACTCCCAAACACTATATATGTTTTTTTTTCAGCAGACACCCTAGGGAATAAAATGCAACTTTGTATCTCTCAGGGTATTTGCGCAATATTCTTTCAAACGCCTTTTTTTTGGGGGAAAAGAAAAACGTTTTCATGAATTAAATAAAAACAAAACAGTAAAGTCATCCCATTTTTTTTCATATAATGAGAAAGATGAGTAAATAGATACCTAACATGTCAAGCTTTAAAATTGCGCACACTCATGGAATGGCGCCTGTAACGATCAGGGGTTAACACCGTTTACGATATTCCATTCCACCAACCCAAGACAGCTTATCCGACACTCCACAATCCAGCAGACAGGACCCATTGGATTTCCCAGACAAACGAGACACAAGCTCTGTTCTCTGGTTCCAAACAGAATGAATACTTTCAGGTTTTTATACAGTTAGAAGCCAAATATGGACAATGACTCAACTCCACCCACAACATGACACAATGGGTGCTCAATACATATTACGTTAATGACATTCAGATGAGCTAATTACTAATCATTCCCCAGACGTTCTGACTAAGCTATTCTCACCTGCTACATAAAACACATTCCTTTAGTAAACATAATTGACATGCTAATCCACTACACCTGAAAGGTCAGACATCTGACCTTTCAGACTGCCAACACATATCTATCATCAATAGAACTTTCACACAATACAGTGTCATTAGCATACACAATGAAAGGTTCTTGAGAGGCAGACTTAATTAGCACAATAGACAATAGAATGCAATCACAGCAAGCTTTTATCACTACAGCCAGGTAGACTTAATTAGCACCTCAACAGTCTATGGCCCAGATTCTCAAAGGGCTTACGACGGCGCAACGCAATGTACGCCGTCGTAAGTCCTAATCTGGGCCGTCGTATCTATGCGACTGATTCTTAGGCCCCATACACACGAGAGGATCCATCCGCTGAAAAATCTCAGCGGATCGTTTTCAGCGGATGGATCCCCTGGTGTGTATGCTCCAGTGGATCTTTATCCGCGGATATTTCCGAATTCCAGCAGATAAAAATTTGTTGACATGCCAACAAATCTATCCGCTGGAATCGTATCCCACGGATCGATCCGCTGGTCTGTACAGACTCACCGGATCGATCCGTCCGAGGGGATCCCCCGCATGCGTCGTAATGATTCGACGCATGCGTGGAATTCCTTATATGACTGCGTCGCGCACGTCGCCGCGTCATCATCGCGGCGACGGCGCGACACGTCATCGCCAGAGGATTTCGGCGCGGATTTCGATTCGATGGTGAGTACACTCCATCGGATGGAAATCCGCGCAAATCCTCTAGAGGATTTATCCGTGGATACGGTCCGCTGGACCGTATCCGCGGATAAATCCTCTCGTGTGTATGGGGCCTTAGAATCAGTTATGCATAGATATCCATTAGATCCGACAGGCGTAAGGCTCTTACGCTGTTGGATCTAAAATGCAATTTATTTTTTTGCCGCTAGGTGTCGCCTCCGTCGTTCCCCGTTGAGTAAGCAAATTAGCTAAATACGCGAATTCCCGAACGTACGCGCGGTCGACGCAGTGAAGTTACTACGTTTACGTTAGTTTTGCGCGGCGTAAAGTTGCCCCTGCTATATGAGGGGCAACCAATGTTAAGTATGGCCGTCGTTCCCGCGTTGAAATTTGAAAATTTACGTAGTTTGCGTAAGTCGTCGTGAATGGGGCTGGACGCCATTTACGTTAACGTCGAAACCAATGACGTCATTTGGAGCAATGCACCCTGGGATCATTTTCGGATGGCGCATGCGCAGTACGTTCGGCGCGGAAACGCGCTTAATTTAAATGCTCCATGCCCCCTACCCGGCTAATTTGAATTAGGCGGGCTTGCGCTGAGTGATTTACTCCACGCCGCCGCAACTTTACAGGCAAGTTCTTTGTGAATAAAGCACTTGCCTGTAAAACTTGCGGCGGCGTAACGTAAATCAGATACGTTACGTCCGCACAGTTTTACGCCCATATACGAGAATCTGGGCCTATGTGTCTCCACATGAATGAATACTGTCCTATTGACCTGTTGGGGTCAGAATAAACCACTTGTAATATTTCAAGATATCCTGCAATACAAGAATTATCATTATTGTCCCATCTCATGTAATCCGAGACATCATTTCTCAGTCCTCCTATGCCCCTATTGGACATAGGATGACCCTAGACCCAAGAGTCATTAGTGAAGCTGGCACAGGAGTACCCCGCATCCTTCAAAAGTCTCTGGGTGTCACGGGCCATTCCGTTAGAGCGCCAAACTTTAGTACTTAAAAATCTCCATAGGCGAGTCTTAATTTTATTTTTACAGGTTACCAGTATAGAGTTTCAGAGGAGGTCTAGTGCTAGAATTGTTGATCTCGCTATAACGCACGCAGCGACACCTCACATGTGTGGTTTGAACAGCGTTTTCATATGTGGGCGGGACTTACATGTGTGTTCGCTTCTGAGCGCGAGCTACCGGGGACAGAGGTTTTTTAAATTAATACATTTTTTTTTACTTCATTTTTTTTTTTTTTTACTTTTTGATACATTTTTTTTTATCACTTTTATTCCTCTTACAAGGAATGTAATAGGAATCAGTGTGACAGGTCCTCTTTATGGAGAGATGCGGGGTCGATAAGACCTCACATCTCTCCTCCAGGCTAAAAAACATGAGATCAGGAAAAAAAAAATTCACTGATCTCATGCCGATCTCATGCCGACAGCCGCGATTTCGGCTTTGTTTACTTCCGGGTACCCGGGCGTAACATTATAACGTCGCGCCCGGGCCTCCGACAGTCATAGAGATGACAGGCGACCATCTGGTCACCAGTCATCTCTATGCTTCTCATCGGGCTCCAGCAGATCATTTCTCCGGGTCCATGATGGCACGGGAGAGCCCGGAGAAGCACCGGATGTCGGCGAGAGGGTGGGACGTTCCCCCGTCACCTATAAGAACGATGATCAAGCGGTGGAACTGCCGCTATGATCATTCTTATGGTGTGCAGAATCGCCTGCAGGAAATAGTGGTATCTGAATGATGCCTGTAGCTTCCCCCATCATTCAGATATCCCCCCACTGAATGTCCAGGACGTCATATGACGCCCTTGGGCGGGAGGTGGTTAAACAATACGACAACATGACATAAATCATAGACTAACTCAACACACAGAGCGGGGGGGGGGGGGGGGGGGGTCAGAAGGGCATGAGGAGGGCAAAGTACAAGTTACATAGTTAGGTTGAAAAAAGACACAAGTCCATCCAGTTCAACCATAAGAAATAAAATAATGATAATATCGTACAATCCCATATAACCAAGTTCTGGGATTCCGCTCAGGACATCATCCTGGGAAAACTTAGTAAAATGCATGACTATCCAAGCAGATATGGGACAGACAGTTGGCAAATTTGATGTAATGCAAGACTATCATGGGGCCCCCCCATGCACCTGGGGGCCCTGGGCAGTGCCCAAGTGTGCCCAGGCAGTAAGAAAGCCCTGAGTATTTGACCTTGGAACTAAAACTGTGGTTCTTTCTGTTTCTGGGGCAGGTCACGGGGTGAATCAGACTGAACACAACCTGGAGGAGAAGCTGAGGAACCTGAGTACTGAAATGGACTCCAGATTGAGCCAATTATACGAGGACGGTAAGGGGAATGCAAGGGTGATGCTTGATGAGGGGTTGGCCAATCATTCTCATTCTATGAATGTTCTCCTCCACCAGATTCCCAGATGATGGAGAAACTGACAACCATTGAAAGCTTCATGAAGGACTTCAGAAGTAGGTGTGGGGCTTTGGAGATGTCCAGAGTGGAGGGTGCAAAAAATGATAACTTGTAACCTACCCTAATTAGTGCCGACCCCGGCAAGGGTTGTCAGGTGATGAGATGCCAAGGTTATGGGTGAGACACAAAGAAAATCAGAGCCTCTTACATGATTAACGACCAGCCACCGTCACCGTTTCTTTCCTGATTCCGGAGGAAGAACAAGTCATTATATTGGTGGTTTCACCTTGAGCTTCCCCAACACCGGCAGATGTGCCGGAAATGTGTTTATGGTTCAGCCTCGGCCTTCTAATAATGGTTCTTCCAGGCCCCAGTACAATCAGGGCTTGTATCGACTGGCTATTGTCAGTGTAATGCCGCGTACACACCATCGGATTTTCCGGCGGAAAAACCTTGGATGTTTTTTCCGACGGAATTCCGCTCAAGCTTGGCTTGCATACACACGGTCACAGAAAAGTTCTCTGAACTTTTGACCGCCAAGAACGCGGTGACGTACAACACTACAACGAGCCGAGACAATGAAGTTCAATGCTTTTGAGCATGCGTCAAATTGTTTCCGAGCATGCGTCAAATTGTTTCTGAGCATCGGAATTACTACAGACGATCAGAATTTTTTTCGGCAGAAAATTTGAGAGCCAGCTCTCAAATTTTTGTTGGCAGAAATTCTGACAGGAAAAGTCAGATGGAGTCTACACCCGGTCGGAATTTCCGACCAAAAGCTCACAGACTTTTCTTGTGTGTGTGTACTGGGCATTAAACAGGTTTTACATTCCCATAATTGTCTATAGCAATGGTCTTCTAACTGTGGCCCTTTGGTTGCTTCCATCTGGCCCTTAGGGCACTATTTCGTCAACAAATACCAACAATGGGGCACAATCTCTGACACCATTGAAGGTGCACAATTCCTCCCAATGACACCAATGATGGGGCACAATTCCTCCCAATGACACCAATGATGGGGCACAATTCCTCCCAATGACACCAATAAAGGGGCACAATTCCTCCCAGTGACACTGTAATGGTCAGGGGTTAACACCGTTTACCATATTCCATTCCACCAACCCACGACTGCTTATCCGACACTCCAACAATCCAGCAGACATTCTGGCACCGAATCTAGAGGAGTTAATTACTACAGCTGACAAGTCACATTCCACGTCTATTATCAATAGCATTTTCACACAAAACAGTGTCATTAGCATACACAATGAAATATCTTAGGAGCAGACCTAATTACAACAGAATGCAATCACAGCAAGCCCCATCACTACAGCCAGGTGGACTTAATTAGCATCTCAACAGTCTATGATACTCATTGAATGAGACACTCTTATTGACCTGTTGGGGCCAGAATAAACCACCTGTAATATGTCAAGATATCCTGCAATACACGAATTATCATTTCTCAGTCATCTTATGCCCAAAAGGGACATAGGATGACCCTTGACCCAAGAGTCATTAGTGAAGCTGGAACAGGAGTACCCCACATCCTTCAAAAGTCTCTGGGTATCACGGGCCATTCCGTTACAGACACCAATTATGGGGGCACAATTCTTCCCACTGACACCAACGATGGGGCACAATTCCTCCCAGTGACACCAACGATGGGGCACAATTCCTCCCAATGACACCAAAGATGGGGCACAATTCCTCCCAATGACACCAACGATGGGGCACAATTCCTCCTAATGACGCCAATTATGGGGGCACAATTCTTCCCACTGACACCAAAGATGGGTCACAATTCCTCCCAATGACACCAATGATGGGGCACAATTCCTCCTAATGACGCCAATTATGGGGGCACAATTCTTCCCACTGACACCAAGGATGGGGCATTGTTTATTTCCATTGATGTTGGGACCTTTTCTACTCCCCCTGGCCACAGTCCAGCCCCTCTAAAGTCTGAGGGACAGTAAAATGGCCCTCTGTTTAGAAAGTTTGGCGACCCCTGGTCTATAGAAAACTTGTTTGAAGGGATACTAAAGGTTTGTGTCATACTTACCTCCACTGAACATTTTTTTGTGCACAGAGTGGCCCCTATAGTCCTCTTCTGGGGTCCCACTGCGGCTCTCCCGGGTCCTCCCCACAAGAGCTAACCCACGGTTATTCGGGGCTCAGATAAGTAAAGCGGGGGCTGGGGGGGGCGGCAGTGACTGCAAGGTGTTTTTTCACCTTTATGCATAGGATGCATCAAGGTGAACAAACACGAAGGTTTACAACCCCTTTAACCTTTTTTCCCCTGGAGGAACCCTGAAAATCATTCTCAGTTCTCGAGGAACCCCTGCAAAACCCAATTCATTGGTTGGTAGGAAAAGATCTCCTCACATTGATGGTCAGTTGGAAAACTCTGAGGCCCCGTACACACGACCGAGGAACTCGACGTGCCAAACACATCGAGTTCCTCGGCGAGTTAAGTGTGGAAGCCGCCGAGGAGCTCGGCGGGCCGACTTTCCTCATTAAACAACGAGGAAATAGAGAACATGTTCTCTTTTCGGCCCGACGAGTTCCTCGACGGGTTCCTCGCTGAAAAGTGTACACACGACCGAGTTTCTCGCCAGAATCCAGCTCCGACCGAGTTTCTGGCTGAATTCTGCCGAGAAACTCGGTCGTGTGTACGGGGCCTTAGGCCTTGTACACACGATAGGATAGCCAGAGGACAACGGTCTGAAGGACCGTTTTCATCGGTCAAAACCGATCGTGTGTGGGCCCCATAGGTTATTTAACCATCGGTTAAAAAAAAGCCAACTTGCTTTAAAATTTAACCGATGGACGCCTAACCAATAGGTCAAAACCGATCGTTAGTATGCAAAAACCCGCGCATGCTCCGAATCAAGTCGACGCATGCTTGGAAGCTTCGTTTTTTTCAGCACGTCGTTGTGTTTTACATCACCACATTCTGACACAATCGGTTATTTAACCAATGGTGTATAGGCGTGACGGAGCATCAGTCAGCTTCATGGGTTAACTGATGGCACCGGTCCTTCGGACCGTTCTCATCGGATGGACTAATCGCTTGTACGAGGCCTTACAGTGGTGGGCAGAATGCCATCCTTACAAACAAATAAAAAGATCTTTGGTTCTGCTAAGTGGAGTATGCCCCCTGGAAGTATGAAGACACCATCCTATGGGAGGTCAGTCAACCGCAACTCAAGGAACCCCTTAGCAACAACTTCAGGATGGACCTTAGTTGACAATGCCAGATCTAAATCAATGCAAAACCAGCTTTAGAAGGCGATCGACCTTGGGTCAGATGCACATGTCAGTGAATTCTCAATGATCTGACATCAAACTGGTGCCATCGTTATAAGCGCAAAGCCCGTCAACACAGACCTTAGGGGAAAAAAGTTGGGATGAAATGACTCTATATACTGCACAGTCTGTCTTTGCCTTGTAATAGTATACAGTATATAGCAGCAATCAGGGGCGGACTGACCACTCGGGCACTGCCTGATGGCCCCATGCCACTAGGGGGCCCCATCAGGGTTGCCAGCCTCAGTAAAACCAGGGACAGTATGTAAAAATCTGTGTTTTTTTTACATCTGTCCCTGAAATGCCCCTTACCGACATTATAGCTGCTGTGTGTGTGTGTACTGTGTATGTATACTGTATGTGTGTGTGTACAGTACTGTGTGGCCCCATAATCTATTGCCTGGGGGCCCCATAATCTCCTATTGCCTGGGGGCCCATAATCTCCTATTGCCCGGGGGCCCCATAATCTCCTATTGCCCGGGGGCCCCATAATCTCGTATTGCCCGGGGGCCCCATAATCTCGTATTGCCCGGGGGCCCCATAATCTCCTATTGCCCAGAGGCCCCATAATCTCCTATTGCCCGGAGGCCCCATAATCTCATATTGCTCGGGGGCCCCATAATCTCCAATTGCCCGGGGGCCCCATGAGTTGTCAGTCCACCCCTGGCAGCAATGGTGTCTGGGAAGGTGGATGTATGTATAGTTCAGAGGGCCGGCCGATGTCTAAGTTGGGGTAATTTGTAGACTGATGCCCGTTTTCTTGTCTTTACAGGTGCCAGAGTGATAACTAAAGTGTCAGAGAGTGCATTAATGATGAAGCGTTATACATCCCCTGAAGTATTAGGTAATGGCAGGATGGGGTGGGTATGTCCGGGGGGGAGGGGGTGTTATGGAGAGTTACGTCATCTTAGTCCAAACTGCTAACTGCCCCAATTGGCGGACTTACCTGAGAATGGGCGTGGTTTGTGGAAATATGAGAGTATATCCAGATGCTCTTTCTGTAAAATCTCTCCAAGGATCCCCCCGGCCCCCTATCTCATTGGTGACTTGACCCCAATATTAGTCGGTGTATCTCTCTCTCTCTATTACAGGATCGTTTTCCAGCGACAATCAGAGGATTTTGTCAGCTGTGGGCAAAATGAAATCCAAGATGCAGAAAAAAAATGGTGAGTTTATCGCATTCCAGACCCACCAAACCTTCATTTCCCAGAACGTCCTTTGATATCCACCATCCTCCCGTCACAGTTGTGCATTGTGATTAGGGTGACCACATGTCCCCGGGACAGTCCCTCACTTTGCAGGCCTGTCCCAGGTCCCGGGCACCTTCATTCCAGGACAATACAGTGTGAAGCTGACACAGCCACCCCCCCCTCCCCTCTATCTGTTGCCCCCAAAAAAGGCCACCACATCGCCGCTTTACTCACTGACCGCGCTTGTCCTGGCCGGGAATGTCTGGAGAGGCACAATCCCCGCCCCCTGCTTGTGATTGGAGAAATCATAAATCCCACCTCTTGGGCCAGATTCACAAAGAGATACAACGGTGTATCTACAGATACACCATCGTATCTCTGACTTAGGCCGGTCGTATCTATGCGACTGATTCATAGGGCCAGATTCACCTAGCTCAGCGGATCTATAGATCCGCTCGATCTACGTGAATTAAGATCCGCTCCCGCAAGTTTAGGAGGCAAGTGGGTAATTCACAAACCACTTACCTCCAAACTTGCGACGGCAGATCCTAAATCCCCAGGCGGAATTCAAATTCCGCGGCTAGGGGAGTGTACTATTTAAATCAGGTGCGTTCCCGCGCCGATTTAAATGCGCATGCGCCGTCCGCGAAATTTCCCGGCGTGCATTGCTCCCACTGACGTCGCTAGTACGTCAGTGGTTTCGACGCTTACGTAAACGACGTCCATCCGTATTCTAGAACGACTTACGCAAACGACGTTAAAAAATTAAAATTCGACGCGGGAACGTCGGCTATACTTAACATTGGCTACGCCTGATGAAAGCAGGGGTAAGTATACGACGGGTACGCCGCTACGGAAACGTCGTAAGAAGACTGCGTCGGGTCCGCGTACGTTCGTGAATTTGCGTATCTCGCTGATTTACATATTATTTATCGTAAATCAGCGGGAACGCCCCCGGCGCCATTTTTAAATCGAAAAAAAGATCCGACAGTGTAACACTGTCAGATCTTAGCCCTATCTATGTGTAACTGCTTCTATGAATCAGGCGCATAGATAGGACCAGTGTAAGTCAGAGATACGATGGGGGATCAGGAGATATCTGTAGATAATACACCGGAGTATCTCTTTGTGAATCTGGCCCATAGAATCAGTGAGGCCTCGTACACACGACAGAGTTTCTCGGCAGAATTCACCGAGAAACTCGGTCAAACCCGGATTCTGCCGAGAAACTCTGTCGTCTGTACACTTTTGGCCCGATGGAGCCGCCGAGGAACTCGTCGAGAAAATAGAGAACATGTTCTCTATTTTCTCGTTGTTCTATGGGAGAAGGCGGCCCGCCGAGCTCCTCGGCGGCTTCATCCCTGAACTCACCGAGTTCCTCGGCCGTGTGTACGGGGCCTCACGCATAGATATGCCTAAGATCCGACAGGTGTAACTGTGTTACACCGTCGGATCTTAACTGCAATTTAAAAATGGCCGCGGGGGGCGTTCTTGCTGATTTACGTTGCGAAATATGTAAATCAGCGAGATACGCCAATTCACGAACGTACGCGGGCCCGACGCAGTGTTGTTACGACGTTTACGTAGCAGTTTTCCCGGCGTATACTTACCCCTGCTTCTATGAGGCGCAGCCAATGTTAAGTATAGCTGTCGTTCCCGCGTCTATTTTTGTTTTTATTACGTCGTTTGCGTAGGCCGCTCGTCGCAAGTTACGCTCACGCCGAAACCACTGACGTCCTAGCGACGTCAGTGGGAGCAATGCACGCCGGGAAAAATCGTGGACGGCGCATGCGCATTTAAATCGGCGCGGGGACGCGCCTGATTTAAATACTACACTCCCCCTAGCCGTGGAATTTGAATTCCGCCGGGGGATTTACGATCCGCCGCCGCAAGTTTGGAGGTAAGTGTTTTGTGAATTACCCACTTGCCTCTCAAACTTGCGGCAGCGGATCTTAAATAAAAGTTTGTAAACAAAATCACATAGATCACGCAGATCTAAAGATCCTCTGATCTATGTGAATCTAGCCCCTTGTGTCTAATCACAGCAGGGCAGTGTAAAGCCAGCGTTGGAACAAGGTAAAGCGGGTCTCGGCCAGTCAGGACAAGTGCTGTCAGTGCTGCCTTTCTTGGGGGGCGTGATCGGTAGAGCGCGCATCCGCTGCCCCAGCTGTGCTGTGACTCATTAAAGCACAAGATGATTTTTGGGAAGGGGGTCCCCGAATGGCCGTTTAGGAATCTGGTCACCCTAATTGTGATGTGTTGATGGCACACAAAAAAAAATCATCATGTGCTACCCCTGACTTTCATGGGTCCCATGAACTTTATTGTGGAACACACTTTAACCCAATGTGCTCCCATGTACGAGCCTCAACCATGGAAAGTGCCAACCACCCGCCAGTGTGACGAGGCCCTACAGGTTTCGTCACGGATCAGAGAATACAGATTCATAAATACTTTCCAGAGTATAATGCATGGAATATGGATTGTACATCTATGAGATCATTGTATATGTGAAGGAAACATTATGATGAGAACACTCTGAAATACCCCCCCCCCTCTCCTATCCACTCCTTTTATCTCTTCATCCCTTCTCTTTTTCCTTCTAAACCTGTCTCTGCTCTTCCCTCTTCTGTCTCTCTCTCCCTTTTCTCTCTACCCTCGTCCTCTCCTTTTCTCTCCTCTTTACCCTTCCTTCTCTTCTCCCTCTACCCTTTTCTTTCCCCATCTTCCCTGCCCCCCCACCTGTCTTATCTCCCTCCCTCCCTCCCTGCCCTCCTCTCCTTTCTCCTCTATCTCTACACTCTTTACTCTCCCTTCTCCTTCTTTCTTTTTTTTCTGTCTATCTCTCCCCTCCCTTCTTTTTTTCTCCGACACCCCCTCCCCCTCTCTCTTCCTCTTTTCCACCTCCCTCTCTTTCTCCCCTCTTTACCTTTCCTTCTCCCTTTTCCCTGTTCTCCCCACCTCTTTCCTCTCTATTATTTTCCTCTATATTTCCTCTCTCTTTCCCTCTCCTTCTCTCTCCCCTCTCTTCCCCATTCTCTCCCTTTCCCTCCTCTCTTCCCTTACTCCTCCCTCTCCCTTTCTTTTTCTCTCTATCTCCTTCTCTCTCTCCTCACCTCTTTATTTCTCCTCCTCTCCCTCACTCCCTCCTCTCCTTTACTCTCTCCCCACCTCTTCTCTTACCCCTCGACCCTCCTCCCCTTCTTCCCCTTTACCTACATCTCTACCCCCTCTCCCCTCCTCTTCTCTTACCCCTCTCCCCCTTCTCCCCCTTCTCTCCTACTCTTCCCTCTCTATCTCCTCATTTTTTTCTCTCCCTCCCTGCCCTCCTCTCCTCTCCTCTCTTCCCTCTTACCTCCTCCTCTCTCTCTACTCTCCCTTCTCCTAACTTCTTTTTCTATCTCTCCCCTCATTTCTTTTTTTTCTGTTTTCCCTCACACCTCTACCCCTCTCTGTCTCTTTTCCATTCCCCCTCTCTTTCTAACCTCTCTCTCTTCCCTCCTCCTCTCTCTTTCACCCCTCATTACCATTCATTCTCTTCTCTTCCCTTCTTTTCTCTTCTTTGCTCTTCTCTTCTCTCCCCTTCTCCATGTTCTCCCCACCCCTCTCTTATTTCCTCACTATTTCTCCTCTCTCCCCACTCTCTCTTTCCTTCTCCTTCTCTCTCCCTTCTCTTCCCCTGTCTTGCCCCTTCCCTCCTCTCCTCCCTGACTCCCCCCTCTCTATTTCTCTCCCTCCCCTTCTCTCTCCTCTTTATTTCTCCTCCTCTCCCCCACTCAAACCTTCTCCTCTTCTCTCCCCCTTCACCTACTTCTCTACCCTTGCCCCCCTACTCCCCTCCCCCTTCTCCCCTACTCTCCCCCCTCTCTCTCTCTCTTCACCCTCCCTCTCTCTCTCTCTCTCTCTTTCTCTCCTTCACTTTCTTGTCTCCCTCCCTGCCCACCTCTTCTCCCTCTGCCCTCCTTCTCTCTCTACTCTCTTTACTCTTCCTTCTCTTTCTATCTTTTTTTTCTGTCTATCTCTCCCTTCTTTTTTATTTTTCTTCTCCCCCACACCTCCTCCTCCTCTCTCTGTCTCTTTTCTATTCCCCCTCTCTTCCTCCCCCCACTCTCTCCTCTATCTTTTCCTCTCTCTCTCCCTTCTTCCCTTCTCTCTTTTTCTCTTTCTCTACTCTACATTTCTCCCTCTTCCCTCTCTCTCTCTCTCTCTCTCTCTCTCTCACCCTCCACAATTCTCTTCATTTCCACTTTCTTCTCTCTCTCTCTCTCTCTCTCTCTCTCTCTCTTCCTCCTCTCTTTCTCTATTTCTCACTCTTCCCCCCACTCTCTTTTCTCTCTCCCCCTCTCTCTCCCCATCCTTCCTCTTTCTCTCTTTTCTCTTGATTTTTTTCTCCCCCACGCCCTCACCCCTCCCTATGTTTCCTCTCCCCTCTCTTTTTTGCCCGCCCTTCACCCTCCCTCTTTCTTTTCTTTCTCTTCCCCTCTCCCTCCCTCTCCACTTCTCTTAACTCCCCTCTCTCTATCTTTTCTCTCCCTCCCTCTCCTCTCTTTCCTCCTTCTCTCTTTCTCACCCTCCCTTTCTCCACTCATCCCCCCTCCTCTCTCTATCTTTTCTCTCCCTCTCCTCTCTTTCCTTCTCTTTTTCTCCCCCTCTCCCTCCCTCTTTACTCTCTCTCCTCTAACCTTCCCCCTCTGCTCTCTCTATCATTTCTCTTCCTTCCTCTATCTCCTCCCTCTTTCCCACTTCTCTCTTTCTCAACCCTCTATTATCTCTCTTTCTCTTTCCTCTATCTCTCCCTCCCTCTACTCTCACCTCCCCCCTCCGCTCGCTCTATCTTTTCTCTCCCTCTCTCTCCTCCCTCTTTCCTCCTTCTCTCTTTATCCCCCTCTCCCTCCCTCTTTCCTCCCTCTCTCCCCTCCTTCTCCTCTCACCCCCCACTCTCTCTATCTTGTCTCTCCCTCCCTCTTTCCTCCCTCTCTCCCCCTCCCTCTCCTCTCACCCCCCACTCTCTCTATCTTTTCTCTCCCTCCCTCTCTCTCCTCCCTTTTTCCTCCTTCTCTCTTTCTCCCCCCTCTCCCTCTTTTTCCTCCCTCTCCTCTCCCCCACCACTCTCTCTATCTTTTCTCACCCTCCCTCTCTCTCCTCCGTCCCTCTTTCCTCTCTTCCCCCCTCCCCATTTTTCAGGCACAGTGGACCCGTTGTGCGGTGAAGACTGGATACATTATGGCTTCAGCTGTTATTTCATGTCATGGAATGTACGTTCCTGGGAGAACGCCAAGACATACTGTGAGAATAGGAAGGCGCACCTGGTGGTCATCAATGGCGAAGACGAGATGGTGAGAATAGGCAGGTTGACTCTTGTACTCTTTCAGAGAAGATAAGTGCTATCACTTTTATTGTCAAAAATTGCTCCTCTGTGCCCCTCTCTGGTTTAGTTTCACTTTGCTACTGTAGCCTGATATCCCTGATTTAAGGGCTGAGCACTATCAATTGCCATATGCCCATCCATTATAAACCTCTCACTCGGGCACACAATATTGGGGTAAACGAAAAAAAAAACAGTGATGGTATGGTACTAAAAATTCAGCCAGCATTCATCCTGCGCTGGTCTGAATTCAGTAAGGGAAGCCAGATTGGTTGTTACACTCTCTGGGCCAGATCCACAGAGCGAGTACGCCGGTGTATCTACTGATACGCCGGCATACTTTCAAATTTCCCGCGTCGTATCGTTGTTTTGTATCCTCAAACCAAGATACGACGGCTTCTGGGTTAGATCCGACAGGTGTACGTCTTCGTACGCCTTCGGATCTAAGATGCAATACTTCGGCATCCGCTGGGTGGCGTTTTCCGTGTCGGGTATGCAAATTAGCGATTTACGACGATCCACGAACGAACGCGCGGCCGTCGCATTTTCTAACGTCGTCTGTAGTCGGCTTTTTCCGGCGTATAGTTAAAGCTGGTATTTTTCGTCCTAGCGACGTCATTTAGCGCAATGCACGGCGGGAAATTTCGGGACGACGCATGCGCAGTTCATTCGGCGCTGGGACGCGCTTCATTTAAATGAAACCCGCCCCCAACCTGCCCAATTTCAAATCCGCCGCCAGAAATACACTACGCCGCCGTAACTTACGGCGCAAACTCTCTGAGGATTCGAATATACGCCAGGTACGGTACGGCGGCGTAGTGTATCTCTGATACGCTGCGCCGATCTAAATGTATGTGGATCTGGCCCTCTGAGTTTAGAAAAGGGTGATAATGGGTGGGTAGGAGTAGGGGGGCACAAGCAACAAGTGGACAAAGGATCTATTGTACAGTAAATGCTGCTAACAGATGTACCACACACCTCACATAGGAAAACAAAGTACCATCTTTAAGGGACACTGCCTGCTTTTGATTCCTCATCTGGCAGAAGGGAAGTGCCTCCATGATGGTCTCTCCATGATCCCCACTGAATTCCAAGGGAAGTGCCTCCATGATGGTCTCTCCATGATCCCCACTGAATTCCAAGGGAAGTGCCTCCATGGTGGTCTTTCCATGATCCCCACTGAATTCCAAGGGAAATGCCTCCATGATGGTCTCTCCATGATCCCCACTGAATTCTAAGGGAAATGCTTCCATGATGGTCTCTCCATCCCCACTGAATTCCAAGGGAAGTGCCTCCATGATGGTCTCTCCATGATCCCCACTGAATTCCAAGGGAAGTGCCTCCATGATGGTCTCTCCATGATCCCCACTGAATTCCAAGGGAAGTGCCTCCATGATGGTCTCTCCATGATCCCCACTGAATTCCAAGGGAAGTGCCTCCATGATGGTCTTTCCATGATCCCCACTGAATTCCAAGGGAAATGCCTCCATGATGGTCTCTCCATGATCACCACTGAATTCCAAGGGAAGTGCCACCATGATGGTCTTTCCATGATCCCCACTGAATTCCAAGGGAAATGCCTCCATGATGGTCTTTACATGATCCCCACTGAATTCCAAGGGAAGTGTCTCCATGATGGTCTCTCCATGATCCCCACTGAATTCCAAGGGAAGTGCCTCCATGGCCGTCTCTCCATGATCCCTGCTGAATTCCCAGGGAAGTGTATCCATGATGGTTTTTCCATGATCCCTGCTGAATTCCCAGGGAAGTGTCTCCATGGCCGTCTCTCCATGATCCCTGCTGAATTCCCAGGGAAGTGTCTCCATGATGGTCTCTCCTTGATCCCCACTGAATTCCCAAGGAAGTGTCTACATGTTGGTTGGTTGGTTTCTCCATTATACCCACTGAATTCCCAGCGAAGTACCTCCTTGATGGCCTCTCCACGATCCCTGATGAATTCCCAGGGAAGTGTCTCCATGTTGGTTGGTTTCTCCATTATACCCACTGAATTCCCAGCGAAGTACCTCCTTGATGGCCTCTCCACGATCCCTGATGAATTCCCAGGGAAGTGTTTCCATGATGGTTTCTTCATGAGCCCCAATAAATTGCCAGGGAAGTACCTCCATGATGGCCTCTCCATGACATGATCCTTGCTGAATTCCCAGTGAAGTGTCTCCATGATGGTGTCTCTACAATCTGTGCTGAATTCCAAGGGAAGTGTCTCCATGATGGTCTTTCCATGATCCCCACTGAACTCCCAGGGGAGTGTATCCATGATGGTCTCTCCATTATTCCCACTGAACTCCCAGGGAAGTGTCTTCATGGTGGTCTCACCATGATCCCCACTGAATACCCAGAGAAGTGTCTTCATGATGGTATCTCTATGATCCCCACTGAACGCCTAGGAAAGCATCTTCATTAAGGTGTCACCATGGTCCCTACTGAATAGCCAAGAAGGTGCCTCCATGATGGTTTCTCCACAAGCCTTGCTGAATTCCCAGGAAAATGTCTTTATGATGTTCTCTCCATGTGCCTTGCTGAATTCCTAGGGAAGAGTCTACATAATATTCTCTCCATGATCCCCACTAAATTACCAGGATGGTGTTTCTATGATGGTCTCACCATGATCCCCACTGAATTCCTGGGGAAGTGTCTCCATGATGGTCTCTCCATGATCCCCACTGAATTCCCCAAGGAAGTGTCTCCATGATGGTATCTCCATGATCCCCACTGAATTCCACAGGGAAGTGTCTCCATGATGGTATCTCTATGATCCCCACTGAATTACCAGCGAAGTGTCTCCATGATGGTATCTCTATGATCCCCACTGAATTACCAGGGAAGTGACTCTGTGATGGTATCTCTTTGATCCCCACTGAATTCCCAGGGAAGCGCCTTCATGATGGTATCTCTATGATCCCCACTGAATTACCAGGGAAGTGACTCCATGATGGTATCTCTGTGATCCCCACTGAATTCCCAGGGAAGCACCTCCATGATGGTATCTCTATGATCCCCACTGAATTCCCAGGGAAGCACCTCCATGGTAGTCTTTTCATAATCCCCACTGAATTCCCAGGGAAGTGCCTCCATTATGGTATCTCTATGATCCCCACTGAATTCCCAGGGAAGTGCCTCCATGATGGTCTCTCCATGATCCCCACTGAATTCCAAGGGAAGTGCCTCCATGATGGTATCTCTATGATCCCCACTGAATTCCAAGGGAAGTGCCTCCATGATGGTATCTCTATGATCCCCACTGAATTCCAAGGGAAGTGCCTCCATGATGGTATCTCTATGATCCCCACTGAATTCCAAGGGAAGTGCCTCCATGATGGTCTCTCTATGATCCCCACTGAATTACCAGGGAAGTGCCTCCATGATGGTATCTCCACGATCCCCACTGATTTACCAGGGAAGTGCCTCCATGATCCCCACTGATTTACCAGGGATGTAACTCCCTGATAGTTTCTCCATGATCACCACTGAATTCCCAGGGAAGTTCCTGAATTATAGGCACTCCAGGAACCTGACTAAATTGCTGGGGAAGTCTCTCTATGATAGTCTCTCCATAAACCCCTGTGAATTTCTTGAACAGTGTCTCCATGTTGGTCTCTTTGTGAGCTTTATTGAATTCCTGGGAAAGTCTCTTTATGATAGTCTTTCCATAGGCCCATGGGAATTTTGGGGAAAATGTCTCCATGATGGTTTCTCCAGGAGGCCATCACTGAATATATATATAGACACTGCTCCCTAAATGGGAAGGGAATTTACAACCTAATAAATTCCATATCATTTTCCCTGCCAGTAAGAACCTCCAAGGCTCTTCCGCACTGTGTGGTCCAACTCTCAGCTATAAGAGAACTAGTAGCCATGCAACATACATACTGTAAGAATAACCTGAACTGAAGCTTACTTGGGGGCAGTGGCGGCTGGTGCTGGAGGATTTTGGGGGGTCAGGCGCGGGCGGGTCCCTCCAGGTCTGCACTTTGGGTGGAGCCCCCCAGAAGTCATGGCTCCCCTGGTGCCCCGGTGCCACAGATTCTGTGTTGACCTGATCTTCTTTCTGGATTCTGGGTCTTCAGCCTCCTGTCCTGATTGGCTGGGGTGGAAAGCTGGAAGCTGATGGCGAGTGTTGATTCACTGGTATTGCAGGGTAGGAGGGTTTTGGGGCGCAGTGCTCTGCACCCCATGGACAACATGAAACAGGCAAACAATGAGCCAACAGAACCCAGCAGAAACAGGCCAAATGGGGCTCTGGTCATGTGCTTGTGGGAAGTTGATGGACCTGGAGAAGACCTGTTGGTCCGGCGCACACAGTGCACGGCCACATACATGGAGCAAAGTGTGGCCCCTTGTGCTTAAGTCCATATGGGACTCCTTCTTGCAGCCAGCAGAAACTTCTCTGTCTGGATACTGCATTCTCTGCCGATTGCAAGGATCTGTTGGCAGGTGCAGTCTCTTTCTTGGTAGCAGCAATCTCAGGAAAGTCCTCCACACACTGAGAGAGATTTTCAACAAGTATTCCTTTACCAAGATCTTCATCTGATGAGTCAGTGCCCCTCAAAGGAGATTCCATTTCTGTAATAGCCTGCAGCAATCCGCCATTTTCCTCAACCTCCTCCTGAGATGATCCAGGCTGCTGGAGAGGGAGGGGGACAGATACTGACTCAGACAGGACAGATCCTGAGACAGGGGTAGTACTGGGGCTTCCACATGAAGCCACTTCCTTACCCCCATTCATACTGTCGCCATTGCTGTGGTAGCCACCCTCTGGCTGGAACTGGCACAGGCACTCTCCTTCATCTGTTGGAATCTCTCCTCATTCTCATACTTCTCCTTGAACACACCGCTGCGTTCCTTCAGAGAGGCGACCAACTTCTCCTGCTTTTTCAATGCCTCCTCCAGAAACTTCAGCCTGGATTCTTCCCTCTTACCGCTTCCAGACTTGCTATGCAGGGATTTTTTTTCCTGAAATCTGCTTTCAGGGCAGCAAGCTTCTGTTCCTCCTCAGTAATAAGGAAAGTCTTTTCGCCACTCTATCCTGAAAGGCTGGTAAGGTCTCCCTTACAAGGGAGGAAAGGACAAGCCCAGGATCCAATGCAGCTTGAGCACTTGATGTAGGCCTCAGTGCCTCTGGAGAACCTCCACCTTTGTCTTCTCCAGCCCATTCCATGATGGCTGGGGAAAAGCCTGCAGGAGAGGCCCCAGGCTTGCTGCTTCTCTAAGCTGAGACCAAAGCAGAATGAGCCAACAACACCCTGCAGAACAACACCACCTGGTGCAGAGACTGATGTGTATGTCTCAGTGTTCTCTGTACAGCACTGCGGTATATGTCAGAGCTATATAAATGTATAATAATAGTGTGTGACAGGGGGTGGGGGGGGGGGCATTAGAGTGTAAGCAGTGAGCAGTAAAAAATATGGATAATTATATAAACCTAGTAAATTTCCAGCAGCCACTTTGTAACAATTTGTGATTTTTGTTTTAATTCAGAACTTTCTAGGTAACATTTCACAGATATCAGGATGGTGGATCGGTCTCAGGCCTTTCGATGGAACCTGGACATGGGTGGATGAAACACCTTATGAGACGACTCCAAAGTAAGACACATGAAAGCATGTCTCCAGTCCCCAACAACCCTTATAACATATCCACATGCTCTGACCATCTCCCGTACTATGTCTGCAGTCTCTGACCATCTCCTGCAGTATGTCTGCAGTCTCTGACTATCTCTTGTTTCATGTCTGCAGTCTCTGACCATCTCTTTTTTCATGTCTGCAGTCTCTGACCATCTCCTGCAGTATGTATTGAGTCTCTGACATCTCCTGCAGTATGTCTGCAGTCTCTGACCATCTCCTGTAGTAGGTCTGCAGTATCTGACCATCTCCTGCAGTATGTCTGCAGTCTCTGATCGTCTCTTGTTTTATGTCTTCAGTCTCTGACTATCTCTTGTAGTAGGTCTGCAGTCTCTGACCATCTCCTATAATTTGTCTACAGTCTCTGACCATCTCTTGTATTGTGTCTGCAATCTATGACTGTCTCTTGTTGTATGTATGCAGTCTCTGACAATCTCTTGTAGTATGTCTGTAGTCCTTGACCGTTTCCTGTATCATGTCTAAAATCTCTGACTCTCTTGTTTTATGTCTGCAGTCTCTGACCATCTCCTGTAGTAGTTATGCAGTCTCTGACCATTTCCTGTAATATGTCTGCAGTCTCTGACTATCTCTTGTGGTAGGTCTGCAGTCTCTGACCATCTCCTGTCTGCAGTCTCTGACTATCTATTGTAGTAGGTCTGCAGTCTCTGACCATCTCCTGTACTATGTCTGCAGTCTCTGACCAACTCCTGTCTGCAGTCTCTGACTATCTCTTGTAGTATGTCTGCAGTCTCTGATCATCTCCTGCACTATGTCTTCAGTCTCTGACCATCTCTTGTAGTAGGCCTGTAGTCCCTGACCATCTCCTGTAGCATGTCTGCAGCCTCTGACCATCTCCTGTAGCATGTCTGCAGCCTCTGACCATCTCCTGTAGTAAGTTAGCAGTCCCTGACCATCTCCTGTAGTATGTCTGCAGTCTCTGACCGTCTCTAGTTTCATGTCTCCAGTCTCTAACCATCTCCTGTAGTATGTCTATAGTTTCTGAAAGTTTTCTGTATCATGTCTACAATCTCTGACTGTCTCTTGTTTTATGTCTGCGGTGCCTGATCATCTCTTGTAGTAGTTCTGCAGTCTCTGACTATCTCCTGTAATATGTTTGCAGTCTCTGACTATCTATTGTGATAGGTCTGCAGGCTCTGACCATCTCCTGTCTGCAGTCTCTGACTATCACTTGTAGTAGGTCTGTAGTCCCTTACCATCTCCTGTAGCATGTCTGCAGCCTCTGACCATCTCCTGTAGTAAGTTAGCAGTCTCTGACCATCTCTTGTAGTAGGTCTGTAGTCCCTTACCATCTGCTGTAGCATGTCTTCAGTCTCTGACCATCTGCTTTAGTATGTTAGCAGCCTCTGACCATCTCATGTAGTACGTTAGCAGTCTCTGACCATCCCCTGTACTATGTCTGCAGTCTCTGACATAATTTTTCAGCAATCACTGAATATTATGTGCAGCCCCTTGGCGATGTCAGGGGCCACACCTAGGACCCCCTGTATGAAGAGCGTGGACCTGCTCTGCTGTAATGTATCTTGTTTCCCGCAGGTTCTGGAAGGAAGGAGAGCTCTCCGATGTGTACGGTAGCCAAGTATACGGATGGGATTATTGTGCCCAGCATGGAGATGGAGGTCAATGGGAGAGCCGTATATGTTCCTGGGCCAGTCCATTCTTTTGTGAGAAGAAGATATCATAAGCCCAGAAATACCCCTCCCCCCCCCGTGGTCCCTCCTCTGCCCTGCTTCAGTGATCTGGAATCCACTAACACATAGACCTGACCTCCGCAACACATTCTGGGACTTGGACAAGATCTACAGAGGAAAAGGACAACTTCCACAATCTTCATTGTAAGAAAGACATGAACTCCAACCAATCAAAAAAAAGAAAAACACATTGTGTGCGTAGTGGGCGGAGCTCTACTGTTTTCTTTGTTGCAAGGTATAACTTGCACTTGTTTGTAGACATGGGTGTTGCCAAGTCCAGAAAAAGAGAGAATATACTAGAAACTGTGCTGGGCTGGGTTAGTAGGCTCCTCGGGGGCGGGGAATGTTTTCAGTGCCTCCTCCATTATGTCAGTATGTTGTGCCTAGATAGCCTAACTCAATAAACTCAGCAAACTGTGCCTTTGGATGTTCTTTATGTGACATTGTATGGGTGGCCCTGGACCCAGGTCAGTTCAGGAAGCCACCCAGGGCTCAGAAATCAAAGAGGGCCCATGGTGTCCTTCACAATTCTACTATTTTGCAGCGCCACATTTTTCTTTGTTCACAATTCTACCAGTGGCTTTACAGTAAGAGGAATGCCCAATTACATTATATAATGAAATGGGAGGTGGGGACTGGAAATCTCCCTTCACTAAAATGAAGTTTTTATATAAAGTATACAAGGCATCTGCCCTTCCTATTATATTATCTTTAAAGGGGCTTCCTGAAGACCTCCACTACCACCAACCAGGTTGTAGGGAAGAGGCCCTTCTCCTCATCAACATACCATGAAAGTGCTTGCCAGTGATTTCGCCCTGGCAAGGTACCCTCCCCATGTTGAGGGCATTTGGCATGTTAAGGTTCGGGGGTGGGGGGGGGTAAGGGCGTGCATTGATCCTCCCACTTTCCAGGTCAGCCAGATAACATACCCAGATAAGGGTCTGGTGTGGAATTTAGGGGTGACCCCATGCTGTTTGTAAAGAAAAATTCTTTGTATGGGGCCCCCCTTGAAATCTGTACCAGACCCTCATCAAGGATAACGGTCTGGTATGTTCTTTTAGGGGGAACCCCATTCCTTGTGGAGTCCCTATTAACATCTTTATAATACCCTTAGTCTGGTATAAATGAAGAGAATCCACACTTGTTTGCTGACATGCAACCAGGAAATGTAATTTGCTGACAATTTAAATGGCATTTTGCTTTTGTAGGTTGCATATATCGTACATGAATGAGAGGGGTGGGGGAGGAAGAGAGGTAATGAAAGGGGTGGGGGAGTCGATAGGAGGGGGAAGAGTGGGGTGGGGGACTATGCAGAAAGGAAATGAGAGGAGTGGGGGAGTAGGTAGAAAGGAAATGAGAGAGGTGGGGGACTAGATAGTAAGGAAATAAGAGGAGTGGGGGAGTAGGTAGGAGGGGAATCTGGTTATCTGGCCACCTGGTTATCTGGTCACCTGATTATCTGGCCACCTGGTTATCTGGTCACCTGGTTATCTGGCCACCTGGTTATCTGGTCACCTGATTATCTGGCCACCTGGTTATCTGGTCACCTGATTATCTGGTCACCTGGTTATCTGGTCACCTGATTATCTGGTTATCTGGTCACCTGGTTATCTGGTCACCTGATTATCTGGTCACCTGGTTATCTGGTCACCTGATTATCTGGTCACCTGGTTATCTGGTCACCTGGTTATCTGGCCACCTGGTTATCTGGTCACCTGGTTATCTGGTCACCTGATTATCTGGTTACCTGGTTATCTGGCCACCTGGTTATCTGGTCACCTGGTTATCTGGTCACCTGATTATCTGGTTATCTGGTCACCTGGTTATCTGGCCACCTGGTTATCTGGTCACCTGGTTATCTGGTCACCTGATTATCTGGTTATCTGGTCACCTGGTTATCTGGTCACCTGATTATCTGGTCACCTGGTTATCTGGTTATCTGGCCACCTGGTTATCTGGTCACCTGGTTATCTGGTCACCTGGTTATCTGGCCACCTGGTCATCTGGTCACCTGGTTATCTGGCCACCTGGTCATCTGGTCACCTGGTTATCTGGTCACCTGATTATCTGGTCACCTGGTTATCTGGTCACCTGATTATCTGGTTATCTGGCCACCTGGTTATCTGGTCACCTGGTTATCTGGTCATCTGGTTATTTGGCCACCTGGTCATCTGGTCACCTGGTTATTTGGTCACCTGATTATCTGGTTATCTGGTCACCTGGTTATCTGGTCACCTGGTTATCTGGTCACCTGGTTATCTGGTCACCTGATTATCTGGTTATCTGGTCACCTGATTATCTGGTCACCTGATTATCTGGTCACCTAGTTATCTGGCCACCTGGTTATCTGGCCACCTGGTTATCTGGCCACCTGGTTATCTGGTTATCTGGTCACCTGGTTATCTGGTCACCTGATTATCTGGCCACCTGGTTATCTGGTTATCTGGTCACCTGGTTATCTGGTCACCTAATTATCTGGTTATCTGGTCACCTGGTTATCTGGTCACCTGGTTATCTGGTCACCTGATTATCTGGTTATCTGGTCACCTGATTATCTGGTCACCTGATTATCTGGCCACCTAGTTATCTGGCCACCTGGTTATCTGGCCACCTGGTTATCTGGCCACCTGGTTATCTGGTCACCTGGTCACCTGATTATCTGGCCACCTGGTTATCTGGTCACCTGGTTATCTGGTCACCTGATTATCTGGTCACCTGATTATCTGGTTATCTGGCCACCTGGTTATCTGGTCACCTGGTTATCTGGCCACCTGGTCATCTGGTCACCTGGTTATCTGGCCACCTGGTCATCTGGTCACCTGGTTATTTGGTCACCTGATTATCTGGTTATCTGGTCACCTGGTTATCTGGTCACCTGATTATCTGGTTATCTGGTCACCTGATTATCTGGTCACCTGGTTATCTGGCCACCTGGTTATCTGGCCACCTGGTCACCTGGTTATCTGGTCACCTGGTTATCTGGCCACCTGGTTATCTGGCCACCTGGTTATCTGGTCACCTGGTTATCTGGTCACCTGGTTATCTGGTTACCTGGTTATCTGGTCACCTGATTATCTGGTCACCTGATTATCTGGTTATCTGGTCACCTGGTTATCTGGCCATCTGGTTATCTAGTTACACATTCCCTCTGGAGGACCTCAGAATTCTGAGTATGACCTGAATTATTGGGACTCTCTGTATTTTAGAGCTTTGTAATCCTCCGTAGGATGTGATGTCATTCGGAGTGAAGAGGACCTGAGTGGCCGCCAATCATTGAATATAACGAGACGCCCCCTTCTGTAAATTTCTGGATCCTCTCGGTTCCCGGGTCAGGACAGGTCCTCTTCACTCAGAATGGAGGGATCCCGGCCCGGAGGAGGAGGATTACACAATCCACCAAACGGCTCAGCGAGGTCAGAAGGTGAATAATGAGAGATGTGAAGAGGAAGACGAGGAACTCGATCATCTCAGTTCCCGTTTCCCGATGACGCTGAACTTTCACATAACGTTCTCGGGAATAATATCTCCTTTGTAATGAGGGAGAATCCATGGAGAAGGAGGAACGTTTATAGAAAAAGCATAAAACAAATAACTCTGAGGAGCAAAGATAAAGGGGGGAGTAGGGGGTCCAACCCCACCCCACCCCGGAAAGTCCGGTGCGAGCGCAGACAGTCACTGTGCACCTGAAGTACTGCGGCTCCGCCTCCGCTCCGGTCACATGACACAACTCGGCCATCTTTATGTAGAGACACAATTCTTTATATCAGATCCTCAGAGAGTTCTTTGCCATGTTGTCCTTCCAGTGACCAGTATGAGAGAGTGAGAGCGATAACACCAAATTTATCACACCTGCTCCCCATTCACACCTGAGACCTTGTAACACTAACGAGTCACATGACACCGGGGAGGGAAAATGGCTAATTGGGCCCAATTTGGACACTTTCACTTAGGGGGTGTCCTCAATTTTGTTGCCAGCGGTTTAGACATTAATGGCTGTGTGTTGAGTTATTTTGAGGGGACAGAAAATGTACCGGCCCCACAGCCTCACTGTGTCTGTCCATGCAGCCTCACTGTGTCTGTCCATGCAGCCTCACTGTGTCTGTCCATGCAGCCTCATTGTGCCCATCGATGGAGCGTCACTGTCATCAATGCAGCCTACATGACTATGCCCGTCTATGCAGCCCCACTGTGCCCATCAATGTAGCTTTACTGTGCATGTCCATGCAGCCTCATTGTGCCCATCCATGCAGCCTCCCTGTGCCCATCCATGCAGCCCCACTGTGACCATCAATGCAGCCTCACTGTGCTCATCCATGCAGCTTTACTGTGCCCATCCATGCAGCTTTACCGTGCCCATCAATAAGCATCACTGTGCCCATCCATGTAGCTTAACTGTGCCCGTCCACGTAGCCTCACTGTGCCCATCATTGTAGCCTCACTGTGACCATCAATGCAGCCTCACTGCCCATCAATGCAGCCTACCTGACTATGCCTGTCCATGCAGCCTCACTGTGCCCATTGATGCAGCCTCACTATGCCCGTCCATGCAGCCTTACTGTGCTTGTCCATACAGCCTCACTGTGGCCATCCATAAAGCTTTACTGTGCCTGTCTATGTAGCCCCAGTGTGCCCATCAATGTAGCTTTGCTGTACCTATCCATGCAGCCTCACTGTGCCATCCATGCAGCCTCACTGTGCTCATCCATGCAGCCTTACTGTGCTTATCCATGAAGCTTTACTGTGCCAGTCCATGCAGCCCCACTGTGCCCATCAATGTAGCTTTACTGTGCATGTCCATGCAGACTCATTGTGCCAGTCCATGCAGCCTCACTGTGCCCATCCATGCAGCCTTCCTGTGCCTATCCATGCAGCCTCACTGTGCTCATCAATGCAGCCTCACTGTGCCCATCCATGCAGCTTTACTGTGCCCATCAATAAGCATCACTGTGCCTTTCCATGTAGCTTTACTGTGCCCGTCCATGCACCCTTACTGTGCCCATCCATGCAGCTTTACAGTGCTCATCAATAAGCATCACTGGCCCATCAATGCAGCGTCACTGTGCCCATCAATGCAGCGTCACTGTGCCCATCAATAGGCTTCACTGTGCCCATCAATAAGTCTCACTGTGCCCATCAATAAGTCTCACTGTGCCCATCAATAAGTCTCACTGTGCCCATCAATAAGCCTCACTGTGCCCATCAATAAGCCTCACTGTGCCCATCAATAAGTCTCACTGTGCCCGTCAATAAGTCTCACTGTGCCCATCAATAAGCCTCACTGTGCCCATCAATAAGCCTCACTGTGCCCATCAATAAGTCTCACTGTGCCCGTCAATAAGCCTCACTGTGTCCGTCAATAAGCCTCACTGTGCCCATCAATAAGCCTCACTGTGCCCGTCAATAAGCCTCACTGTGCCCATCAATAAGCCTCACTGTGCCCATCAATAAGCCTCACTGTGCCCATCAATAAGCCTCACTGTGCCCGTCAATAAGCCTCACTGTGCCCATCAATAAGCCTCACTGTGCCCATCAATAAGCCTCACTGTGCCCATCAATAAGCCTCACTGTGCCCATCAATAAGCCTCACTGTGCCCGTCAATAAGCCTCACTGTGCCCATCAATAAGCCTCACTGTGCCCGTCAATAAGCCTCACTGTGCCCATCAATAAGCCTCACTGTGCCCGTCAATAAGCCTCACTGTGCCCATCAATAAGCCTCACTGTGCCCATCAATAAGCCTCACTGTGCCCATCAATAAGCCTCACTGTGCCCATCAATAAGTCTCACTGTGCCCATCAATAAGTCTCACTGTGCCTGTCCACACAGCCTCACCAGTCAGTACCTGGATTACACACATCGGTCTGCCCGCTGTACACGGAGCTGAGTCGGAAATATACTTTGGCCGCGCTGTGACAAAGGTCCCGCCTCCTCCTAGACCAGCTTGTGTGATAGGCAGAACTCTGATCTAATGGCAGGAAATAGACGCAGTGTTCTGCCTATCACACACGCTGGTCTAGGAGGAGGCGGGACCTGTGTCACAGCGCGGCCGAAGTACATTTCCGACTCAGCTCCGTGCACAGCGGTGAGAGGTGCCCGCTGCGGGTGACATTTTCACAAGAGGCGGAGGAAGGAGGGGAGCACCGCAACCACAGCTCAAAGCGGCCCCAGGGCAGGCAGCCTATCGGGGAAATGTCCGGATAGACCAGTCCGGCACTGAGCACGGCCCCCTAGTGGATGTTTCAATTAACTACTTATGCTGCCACACTGGGAAAGATGTAATCTAGCCAGTTGATTCTATCCTAATGAAAGGAGCGGGTCTACAGAGGGTCCTATAAGTCAGGGGTATCCAAACTGTGGCCCGAGGGCCAGATGTGCCAGGGCAGCCATCAGAATTTTTTTGGGCCCCTTACACAGCTTTAGGCTTCCCCCCCCCCCCCGAGCCTGACCACCAACAATGCCCATGGCTTGCCCACGGGCCATCCTACCAAATCCACACACTGGCCACCCCACCTGTACGCACTCAGCCCCCCTCAATCCTGTATATATGCCAGCCCCCCTCAATCCTGTATATATGTCAGCCCCCCTCAATCCTGTATATATGCCAGCCCCCCACACACCTGTATATGTCAGCCCCCCCCCCAACCTGTATAAATATCAGCCCCCTCACACCTGTATATATGTTAGCCCCTCCACACCTGTATATATGCCAGCCCCCTCACACCTGTATATATGTGCCAGCCCCCTCACACCTATATATATGTTAGCCCCTCCACACCTCTATATATGTGCCAGCCCCCTCACACCTGTATATATGTGCCAGCCCCTCCACACCTCTATATATGTGCCAGCCCCCTCACACCTGTATATATGCCAGCCCCTCCACACCTCTATATATGTGCCAGCCCCCTCACACCTGTATATATGTCAGCCCCCCCACACACCTGTATATGTCAGCCCCCCCAACCTGTATAAATATCAGCCCCACACCTGAATATATGCCAGCCCCCTCACACCTGTATATATGTTAGCCCCTCCACACCTGTATATATGTCAACGCCCCCCCCCCACCTGTCAGTGTTGCCAACCGTCCGTATTTTTACGGACAGTTCGTAAAAACGGGCACTTTTTCCCCCCGTTCGTAAATGTCCGTGGTTGCGGGAATGTGCCAGTAAAAATAGCCGAGATCGGTTCGGCTTGGAACTGTGCAGAGGGGGATGTAGGCAGGGGGCAATGGAGGCAAGGGAGATTGGAGGCAGGGGGTGTTAGTGGCAGTGGGTGATTGAAGGCACCGCAGAGGGAGTTGGTGGCACTGTAGATGGGGGGGGGTGGAGACAGGGGTTGTTGGTGGCACCGCAGAGGGGGATGGAGGCAGGGGACGATGGAGGCAGGGGAGATTGGAGGCAGGGGGTGATTGGAGGCAGGGGGTGATGGTGGCTGTGGTGACACCACAGAGGGGGATGTAGGAAGGGGGCAATGGAGGCAGGGGAGATTGGAGGCAGGGGGTGTTAGTGGCAGGGGGTGATTGGAGGCACCGCAGAGGGAGTTGGTGGCACTGCAGATGGGGGGGGGGGGTGGAGACAGGGGTTGTTGGTGGCACCGCAGAGGGGGATGGAGGCAGGGGACGATGGAGGCAGGGGGTGATTAGAGGCAGGGGGCCTGGGGGAGATTGGAGGCAGAGGGAGATTGTGGCACCGCAGAGGGGGGTGAAGGCAGGGGGTATTGGTGGCAGAGGGGGATGGAGGCAGGGGGTGATGTAACTAAATAATTTGCCCCTATTATGATGAAAATAACAAAAATATGAACCTTAAATCACATTGCTATTTCCCTATCGTACTTGGGCCAGATTCAGGTACCGCTGCGCACTTCTTACGGAGGCGCAGCGTCCTGTTTTTGCCCTGCGCCCCCGCAAATTATCTGCGCTACGCTTTATTCACGAAGCAGTAGCCACGTAATTTGCGTGGGCGCTCCTCAAAAATGCCCGGCGTAAGGGCGCGTAATTTAAATGATCCCGTAGGGGGCGTGGATCATTTAAATTAGGCGCGTTCCCGCGCCGAACGTAGTGCGCATGCTCCGTCGAGAAAATTTCCCGACGTGCATTGCGGCAAATGACGTTTCAAGGACGTCATTTGCTTCAAAGTGAACGTAAATGGCGTCCAGCCCCATTCACGATTCACTTACGCAAAGGACGTTAAATTTAAACTTTGCGACGCGGGAACGACTGGTATACGTAGCATTGGCTGCCCCTGCTAATAGCAGGAGCAGCCTTACGCGAAACCCGACGAACGGAAACGACGTAAACTGCGTACGCAGGGCTCGCGTAGGGTAGTGAATCGGCGTTAGTATGCAATTTGCATACTATACGCTGACCACTACGGGAACGCCCCCTAGCGGCCATCGTAAGAATGCAGCCTAAGGAATGAGGGCATAAGAGCCTTATGCTAGTCAGATCTTAGGCTGCAGTCGGCGTAACGAGGTTCCTGAATCAGGAGCATTCGAAACGCCGGCGCAAGTAAGCAATTGCGCTGCGTAACTATGGTTACGCAGACGCAATTGCTACCTGAATCTGGGCCATTGTTTGTAGCCTAAATACTGAAATTTGCACCTAAAAATGTAATTTAGTAACTTTTGTAAAACGCCAGTAAAAACGTGGCTGCGCCAGTAAATTTCGGTTGTCGCGCCAGTAAATTTCAATCTGGTAGGCTGGCAACACTGCATCCTGTATATATACATCAGCCCCACACATACTGAAATCTGTAAACATTCAAGCCTCTGGCCCCTCCCTGAACACAAACAGCCCCCCTCCCTTCCCTTCACAGTCCCTACTTGTAAAGGAAATCTTCCTACCCAGTCACAGAGGAGCACAGTACAGGCAGCTCACATGAGGGGTGCACATGCACATAGTAGCCAGAGGTGGCAGTAAAGAGCTCGATGTCTGAGCTCAATAACACAGAGAGGCAGATTCAGGTACCTGCGCGCCTAGTTACGGTGGCGCAGCGTATTGTATTTATGCTACGCCGACGCAACTTACAGGAGCAAGTGCAGTATTCACAAAGCACTTGCTCCGTAAGTTGCGGTGGCGTAGCGTAAATGGGGCCGGCGTAAGCCCGCGTAATTCAAATGTGGAAGGGGGGCGTATTTTATGCTAATGTGTTATGACGTGACGTGATTGACGTGTTTTACAAACGGCGCATGCGCCGTCCGTGTACATATCCCAGTGTGCATTGCTCTCAAGTACGCCGCAACAACGTATTGGTTTCGACGTGAACGCAAATTACGTCCAGCCCTATTGGCGAACGACTTACGCAAACGACGTAAAAAAAATTCGAAGCGGGAACGTCGTCCATACTTAACATTGGCTGCACCTCCTAATAGCAGGAGCAACGTTACGCCGAAAAAGCCTTACGCAAACGACGTAGAAAACTACCGCCGGGCGCACGTACATTCGTGAATCTACGTAACTAGGTAATTTGCATATTCTACGCCGAAAACAACAGAAGCGCCCCTAGCGGCCAACGTAATATTGCACACAATTATATGCCGGCGCATTCAAGTTACGTCGGCGAAGGAAGCCTATTTTTTAGCGTACCTGCCTTTGAGAATCGGCTTCACGATACGCCGACGCAGATTTCAAATTACGGCGGCGTATCTGGAGATACGCCGCCGTAAAAGCTACCTGAATCTGCCCCAGAGAGCAGCAGAAGCTGCGAGATCGTTTCTATATTGCACAACACAGCTCCCCTTCACCCGTCCTGCCTTCTTCTGGTCCGGGCGGGCCCTCTCAGGCCCCAGGGCCACTTACAGTAGTATCAGCTGTACCCCCCTGATGGCTGCCCTGACCTTTGCTAGCTTTCATCCAGCCCTTGGGGCAGTATTGCTCCCAACTATATGAGGCACTATTCCTCCCAATGGCACCAACAATGGGGCACTATTTTTTTAGACTAATAGCAATGATGGAGCACTATTCCTCCTCCTACTGCCCACCAACACTGGGGCCATGTTTATTCTCACTGACCCTCGGCCCTGGAGCATTTTCTACCCCGACTGGTCAGAATCCGGCCCCCCTGAAGTCTGAAAGACCGTACACTGGATCTTTGCTTAAATAGTATGGAGACCATGGCCCGGTTTCTCAGAGGACTTACGACGGCGCAGCGCCATGTACGCCGTCATTAGTCCTAATCCGAGCCGTCGTATCTATGCGCCCGATTCTTAGAATCAGTTCCGCATAGATAAGCATTAGATCTGACAGGTGTAAGGCTCTTACGCCGTCGGATCTTTAATGCATTTTTTTTTTTGGCCGCTAGGTGTCGCCGACGTCGTTTTCCATATGCAAATTAGCTAGATACGCGAATTCCCGAACGTACGCGCGGCTGACGCAGTGAAGTTAAGACGTTTACGTTAGGCTTGTCTCGGTGTATAGTTGCCCCTGGGTATATGAGGCGCAGCCAATGTTAAGTATGGCCGTCGTTCCCGCGTCGAAATTTGAAAATTTACGTCGTTTGCGTAAGTCGTCCGTGAATGGGGCTGGACGCCATTTACGTTCACGTCGAAACCAATGACGTCCTTTGCGACGTCATTTAGCGCAATGCACGTCGGGAAATTTTACGGACGGCGCATGCGCATTACGTTCGGAGCGGGAACGTGCTTAATTTAAATGCTATACGCCCCCTACCCGCCTAATTTGAATTAGGCGGGCTTGCGCCGGGTGATTTACGCTACGCCGCCGCAACTTTACAGGCAAGTGCTTTGTGAATAAAGCACTTGCCTGTAAAACTTGCGGCGGCGTAACGTAAATGACATACGTTACGCCACCACAGAGATACGCCGGATCTACCAGAATCTGGCCCCATTGCGATAAGTAATGGTAAAAGAGTTCCACGTTGCAGATCTGATGTTCTTTGCTAGCTAGTTGGAGCTCGTTAACTGTAATCCCTTTGGTTATAGTGAAAGCAATAGATTCCTAGTGGTTATAGCTATGATTAAGCATTGACACTCAATGCGAAATGCGTCAGCTGTTTATCCCACTGTGTGCTGATACCTGTAGTGTATTTTTTCCTGTACCCAATAAAGGGCACGTCTTTTTCAAGTTACTGGAGTTTTCAAGTTACTATCACTGCCCATCAGTGCCCCCCATCAGTGACACCCATCAGGGCCCATCAGTGCCATCTTATCAGTGGCCATTAGTGCCGCCTTATCTGTGCCCACAGTGCCACCAATCAGTGCCACAGTGCCGCTCACAGTGCCACCTATCTGTGCCCACAGTGCTACCCATCAGTGTCACCAATCAGTGTCACCCATTAGTGTCAACTGCCAGTTCTCATCAGTGTCACCTACCAGTGCCCATCAGTGCCACCTATCACTGCCCATCAGTGCCCCCCATCAGTGACACCCATCAGGGCCCATCAGTGCCATCTTATCAGTGGCCATTAGTGCCGCCTTATCTGGGCCAATCAGTGCCGCCTTATCTGTGCCCACCGGTGCAGCCTATCAGTGCCCACCGGTGCAGCCTATCAGTGCCCACCAGTGGCGCCTCATCAGCGCATATCAATGAAGAAGATAAATTACCTGTGTGCAAAATTATCGAACAAACTATGAAACATGAATCCAAAATTTTCCATGTTTGTTTAACCACTTAAGGACCCCTTCACGCCGATATACGTCGCCCCCCTACAGTTAGAAAAACATATGAGGTCACACTTAACGCCTACAGCGCCCCCTAGTGGTTAACACCTAAACTGCAATTGACATTTTCACATTAATCAGTGCATTTTTATAGCACTTTTCGCTGTGAAAATGACAATGGTCCCAAAAATGTGTCAAAATTGTCCGATGTGTCCGCCGTAATGTTGCAGTCACGATCGCCGCCATTAGTAGTAAGAAAAAATATTAATAAAAATGGCATAAAAAATATCCCCTATTTTGTAGACACTATGGGGCAGATCCACAAAAATCTGCCCCGGCGCAGCGTATCTGAGATACGCTACGCCGCCGTAATTTACTTGTCCTAGGTTCGAATCCAGAAAGAATTTGCGCCGTAAGTTATGGTGGCGTAGTCTACCTCTTGCGGAGTAATGGCACATAATTCAAATCGGCGAGTAGGGGGCGTGTTTAATTTAAATTAAGCACGTCCCCGCGCCAAACGAACTGCGCATGCTCTGTTCCTAAATTTCCCGCCGTGCATTGTGCTAAATGACGTCGCAAAGACGTCATTGTTTTGACGTGGACGTAAATTACGTCCATTCCGATTCACGGACGACTCACGCAAAGGAAAAAAAAAATTCAAATTAAAAGCGGGAACGACGGCCGTACTTAACATAGCAGGTTTAACTATACACCGCAAAACAGCAGCTTTAACTATACGCTGGAAAAAGCCGACTAGAGACGACGTAAGAGAATGCGACGGCCGCGCGTACGTTCATGGATCACCGGAAAAAGCTAATTTGCATACTTGACGCGGAAAAAAAACTACGCAAACTCCACCCAGCGGACGCCGAAGTATTGCATCTACAATCCGAAGGCGTACGAAGCCATACGCCTGTCGGATCGAACCCAGATGCCGTTGTATCTTGTTTTGAGGATTCAAACCAAAAATATGACGTGGGAAATTTGAAAGTACGCCGACGTATCAGTAGATACGCGGGCGTACTCTCACTGTAGATCTGCCCCTATAAATTTTGCGCAAACCAATCAATAAACGCTTATTGCGTTTTTTTTTATGCCAAAAATATGTACAAGAATACGTATCGGCCTAAAGTGAGGGAAATTTTTTTTTTTTTATATATATATTTTTTGGGGATATTTATTATAGCAAAAAGTAAAAAATATTGCATTTTTTTCAAAATTGTCGCTCTATTTTTGTTTATAGCGTAAAAAATAAAAACCGCAGAGGTGATCAAATACCACCAAAAGAAAGCTCTATTTGTGGGGAAAAAAGGACGCCAATTTTGTTTGGGGACCACGTCGCACGACCGCGCAATTGTCAGTTAAAGCGTCAGAGTGCCGAATCGCAAAAAGGGGCAAGGTCCTTAACCTGCATAATGGTCCGGGGGCTGAAGTGGTTAACAAAAAATAAAAACCCCAGAGGTGATCAAATACCACCAAAAGATGGAAAAAAAATTATAAAAATGTCACATGTGTTCAGCGTTGTACGACCGCGCAATTGTCATTCAAAGTGCGTCAGCGCCGAAAGCTGAAAATTGGTCTGGGCAGGAGGCGGGGTTTAAGTGCTCCGGTAAGCGAGAGGTTAATGTCCCCAAACTTGCTGGCTCAGCCTTATTCTAAAGCTCCCAAACATTTATCTTTTTCTTTTTTTTTCTTTTTCTTTTTTTTACCACAAATCTCTGTCACAAGACCTCGGAAATCCTCCAGGATAAACACTGACACGACTAAAAACAGAATCTCCTGAATGATATTCCGCGGAAAATTGGCAAACATAGCGCAGGATAAGCAAAAGGACGTCCGAGAACCTGAGGAGGCGTGACGCACACTGATTTGGGGACTGGTGAAAAAAATTCAAAGGGCCAGATTCACAAATGAGATACGACGGCGTTTCTCCTGATACGCCGTCGTATCTCTGTTTCTATCTATGCGACTGATTCATAGAATCAGTTACGCATAGATATCCCTAAGATCCGGCAGGTGTAATTGTTTTACACTGTCGGATCTTAGGATGCAATACCTCGGCCGCCGCTGGGGGGAGTTTGCGTCGTAAACCAGCGTCGGGTATGCAAATTAGGAGTTACGGCGGATCCACGACGGTTTTTCGCGTTCGCTACGTCGCCGCTAGACAAGTTTCCCGTCGCAAAGTTACACTTTTTTTTTTGGTGCCTTAACTTTAGTCAGCAATCGTATTGCTGTCTAAAGTATGGCCGTCGTTCCCGCGTCGAAATTTAAAAATCAACGTCGTTTGCGTAAGCCGTCCGGGAATACGGAAGTACGCTACGCGCGTCGCCGTTCAAAAAAATGACGTCACGGCGCGCAAAGCACGGCGGGAGTTTGGAAACGGAGCATGCGCGGTAGGTCCGGCGCGGGAGCGCGCCTAATTTAAATGGCACACGCCCATTTAAATTGGCCCGCCTTACTCCGGAGGCCGCGGGCGTAGTTTTCATCGCAAGTGCTTGGTGAAACAGGCACTTACGATGAAAAATTGCGGCGGTGTAACTTATCTAGGATAAGATACGCCGCCGCGATTCTACGTGAATCTGGCCCAATATTTTTTTACTTTTTGCTATAATAAATATCCCCAAAAAATATATATACATTTTTTTCCCTCAGTTTAGGCCGATACGTATTCTTCTACATATTTTTGGTAAAAACAAACAAAAAAAAAAACGCAATAAGCGTTTATTGATTGGTTTGCGCAAAAGTTACATGGCCCAGATTCACAAAGACTTACGACGGCGTATCTCCAGATACGCCGTCGTAAGTCCGAATGGCCGCCGTCGTATCTATGCGCCTGATTCAGTTACGCCTAGATTTGGCCAAGATACGAGCGGCGTAAGTCTCCTACGCCGTCGTATCTTGGGTTGCATTAAATACGCTGGCCGCTAGGTGGCGCTTCCTTGATTTCCGCATCGAATATGTAAATGAGCAAGATACGCCGATTCAGGAACGTACGTACGCCCGTCGCAATTAGTTACGCCGTTTACGTAAGACATACGCCGGCGTAAAGATAAAGCAGGTCTCTAGGTGGCGCAGCCCATGCAAAGTATGGACGTCAAAACACGCGTATCTTTTTACGTCGTTTGCGTAAGTCGTACGCGAACGGGGCTGTGCGTAAGTTACGTTCACGTCACAGGCATTGAGCCGACGTATCTTTGGGCGTAAATACGACGTGATACTGAGCATGCGCGCGCATGCGCCGTTCGTTCGGCCATGCATCTACATGGGGTCAAGCCTCATTTAAATACAACGCGCCCCCTACAGCCTACTTTGAATTACGCGCGCTTACGCCGGCCCATTTACGCTACGCCACCGTAACTTAGGACGCAAGTGCTTTGTGAATACAGCACTTGCCTCTCTAAGTTGCGGAGGCGTATCGTAAATACGATACGCTACGCCCGCGCTACGTAGAACGGCCGTACGTGAATCTAGGCCATAGCGTCTACAAAATAAGGATAGTTTGATGGCATTTTTATTATTATTTTTTTTTTAGTAGTAATGGCGGCGATCTGCGTTTTTTATCGCGACTGCGACATTGCGGCGGACACATCGGACACTTTTGACACATTTTTGGGATTTCAGTGCTAAAAAAATGCAGTGATTACTGTAAAAATGTGACTGGCAGTGAAGGGGTTAACCAGTAGGGGGCGCTGAAGGGGTTAAGTGTGTCCTAGGGAGTGATTCTAACTGCAGGGGGGATGGGCTGTGTGTGACAAGACACTGATCACAGCTTCCGATTACAGGGAACAGACGATCAGTGTCCTGTCACTAGGAAGAATGCCTTGTTTACATCAGCATTTCCCCCTTCTTTCTCACCATCAGGGCAGCCATCACAAATTTTGGGGCCCCCTACACAGCTTTAAGCAGGGCCCCCCTGAAGGACCGGGGGGGGGGGGGTGCTGATGAAAAAAACAAGTATAATCTCTTCTCTCCTGACGTGAGATTAAATGCGGGAGGGGGGGGGGGGGGCCTGAGGACCATCGGGCCCCTTACAGGTGTAATGCAAAAAAATAAAAATGGGAGGGGGGCCGGAAAGGAGCCCTGGGGACCATCGGGCCCCTACAGGTGTAATGCAAAAAAATAAAAATGGGAGGGGGGCCTGTAAAGAGCCCTGGGGACCATTGGGCCCCTTACAGGTGTAATGCAAAAAATAAAAATGGGAGGGGGGCCTGTAAGGAGCCCTGGGGACCATCGGGCCCCTACAGGTGTAATGCAAAAAAATAAAAATGGGAGGGGGGCCTGTAAGGAGCCCTGGGGACCATCGGGCCCCTTACAGGTGTAATGCAAAAAAAAATATGTAAAAAAAAAAAAACGGGAGGGTGGCCAGCTGGGCCCCTGGGGACCATCAGGCCCCTTACAGGTGTAATGCCTGTACCCCCCTGATGGCTGCCCTGCTCACCATGACACGATCGCAGGTATGCCCACGGACATCGAGTCAGTGGGACCCACAGTTGGAGTCACGTTGGATGGGCGTGTGCATGCGCGTCCGCAATGCCACTTCTTAAAGGGGACGTATATATATATATATACGTCCTTGTGCCTGTCCGTGCCATTCTTCCGACGTATATCTCCGTGCGGCAGTCGGCGTGGGGTTAATTGCTGATCATCTATAAGTTATTGGCACCACATCCCCTTAATCGGTAACAATACTGGAAAAGAAGAAATGGGATTTTGAAGGTGCAAATTACACAAACAGATATAAAAATATATATATATATATTTATAAGAGTTAAAAACGGACAGAATAAAATCCATCTTAAAATATACAAAACCATTTCAGAGTCTGCAGAATGACAAAAACAAAACTCTCAACATGTTTCACCACTGTTAGTAGCTTCCTCAGGAGAATTACATTTGTCAGGCACTATTTACTGAAAAATAGAAAAAGAAAAGATCCAAAACCTCCTAAAGGGAGCGACTAGTAATCAAAGGGGTTTTCTCTGAGAACGAGTCGCTCCCTTTAGGAGGTTTGGATATCCATTTATGTGAAGTGAATCAGCAATATTCAGCCTATTCCAGGGAGTTTTCCCAAATTGTTTGTTTATTTATTTATACTTGGAGAGTCGCGGAAATTCCTTTATAAACTTTATTTATTGGTCTTATATTAAGTCACCTTCCATTTCCTTTTGTGCATAGGTGGATTCCTTACTACCCCCCAGTCCCTTGAGTGGTCTCTTCCATATACCACCCTCTATGGTTACACCATATCATCCGTTTTTCTGAGTTTCCTCCTGACCTTTTGGCCTTATGGGCTAGATTCAGAAAGCCCGGCGTATTTTTCTGCTGGCGTAACGTATCTCCGATACGTTACGCCGCCGTAACTTAGGGCGCAAGTTCCATATTCATAAAGAACTTGCGCCCTAAGTTACGGCGGCGTAGCGTATGAGGTCCGGCGTAAGCCCGCCTAATTCAAATGTGGATGATGTGGGCGTGTTTTATTCAAATTTAGTGTGACCCCACGTATTTGACGTTTTTTTACGAACGGCGCATTCGCCGTCCGTGAAAAAATCCCAGTGCGCATGCTCGAAATTACACCGCAAATCGTCAGTGCTTTAGACGTGAACGTAACTTACGTACAGCCCTATTCGCGAACGACTTACGCAAACGACGTAAAATTTTCAAAATTCGACGCGGGAACGACGTCCAGACTTAACATTGTGTATACCTCATATAGCAGGGGTAACTTTACGCCGGAAAAAACTCGAACGTAAACGACGTAAAAAAATGCGCCGGGCGGACGTACGTTTCTGAATCGGCGTATCTACCTAATTAGCATATTCCTTGCGCAAATCGACGGAAGCGCCACCTAGCGGCCAGCGTAAATATGTAACTAAGATACGACGGCGTAAGAGACTTACGCCAGTCGGATCTTAGCCTAATTTCGGCGTATCTTGCTTTCTGAATACAGAAAGAAGATACGCCGGAGCATCCTAGAAGTTACGCGGCGTATCAAGAGATACGCCAACGTAAATTCTTTCTGAATCCAGCCCTATATATATAACTTGTTGGGAAAAATTTAATTTCATGAATTAAAAAAAATGAAAAAGTGCTGTTAGCCCAATTTTTTTATATAATGTGGAAGATGATGTTACGCCGAGTAAATAGATACCAAACATGTCACACTTTATATTTGTACCTGTACGTCCTCTTTAAGTGCCCAGCCATGGGTCGCGGGCACGCTCCGTGACTGGGGCCGCGGGACCCACGGATCTGATCGCCGCCGGAGTCCCGTGATCGGTCCCCGAAGCTGAAGAACGGGGAGAGGTGAGTGTAAACACACCTTCCCCGTTCTTCACAGTGGCAGAATCATTGATCGTGTGTTCCCTGATATAGGGAAAGACGATCAATGATGTCACACGTCCAGCCCCGCCCCCCTACAGTTAGAAAAACATATGAGGTCACACATAACCCCTACAGCGTTATATACAACATTACCTTATGTTGTATATTTATACGATTTTACTTCACAGTGCAGACACCACCACTTTCACATAACCCCTACAGCGCCCCCTGTGGCTAACTCCCAAACTGCAATTGTCATTTTCACAGTAATCAGTGCATTTTTATAGCATTTTTTGCTGTGAAAATGACAATGGCCATAATGTCGCAGTCATGAAAAAAAATCGCTGATCGCCGCCATTAGCAGTAAAAATATATATATATAAAAATGCCATAAAACTATCCCCTATTTTGTAAACGCTATAAAGTTTGCACAAACCGATCGATAAATTCTTATTGTGATTTCTTTTACCAAAAATAGGTAGTAGAATACGTATCGGCCTAAACTGAGGAAAAAAAATTATATATTTTTGGGGGATATTTATTATAGCAAAAAGTAAAAAATATTGAATTTTTTTCAAAATTGTCGCTCTATTTTTGTTTATAGCGCAAAAAATAAAAATCGCAGAGGTGATCAAATACCACCAAAAGAAATCTCTATTTGTGGGGAAAAAAAAAGGACCCCAATTTAGTTGGGGAGCCACGTCGCACTACCGCGCAATTGTCAGTTAAAACGACGCAGTGCCGAATCGCAAAAAACGGCCGGGTCCTTTACCTGCATAATGGTCTGGGTCTTAAGTGGTTAAACTTTTTTTTTACAGGTTTCCAAGTTAGAGTAACAGAGGAGGTCCAATGCTAGAATTATTGCTCTCGCTCTGACGTACGCGGCGATACCTCACATGTGTGGTTTGAACACCTTTTACATATGCGGGCGCGACTTAGTGAAAAAACTTGATTGATGTATAAACTGGGTGAGAATTCCCAGACCAACGGTGATCCACTCTTGAACGTGATGCACACTAGTGGTATACCCGCCACCAATGGTGCAGGACCCGGGTCCCCAAACACTCCCCTGAGGCAGGACCCGGGTCCCCAAACACTCCCCTGGGACAGGACCAGGGTCCCCTAACACTCCCCTGGGGCAGGACCCGGGTCCCCAAACACTCCCCTGGGACAGGACCCGGGTCCCCAAACACTCCCCTGGGGCAGGACCAGGGTCCCCTAACACTCCCCTGGGGCAGGACCCGGGTCCCCAAACACTCCCCTGGGGCAGGACCAGGGTCCCCTAACACTCCCCTGGGGCAGGACCCGGGTCCCCAAACACTCCCCTAGTGCAGGACCCGGGTCCCCTAACACTCCCCTGGGGCAGGACCTGGGTCCCCTAACACTCCCCTGGGGCAGGACCCGGGTCCCCTAACACTCCGCTTGTGCAGGACGCAGGTCCCGTAACACTCCCCTGGGGCAGGATCCAGGTCCCCAAACACTCCCCTGGGGCAGGACCCGGGTCCCCAAACACTCCCCTGGGGCAGGACCCGGGTCCCCAAACACTCCCCTGAGGCAGGACCCGGGTCCCCAAACACTCCACTGGGGCAGGACCCGGGTCCCCAAAAACTCCCCTGGGACAGGACCCGGGTCCCCAAACACTCCCCTAGTGCAGGAACCGGGTCCCCAAACACTCCCCTGGGGCAGGACCAGGGTCCCCTAACACTCCCCTGGGGCAGGACCCGGGTCCCCAAACACTCCCCTAGTGCAGGACCCGGGTCCCCTAACACTCCCCTGGGGCAGGACCTGGGTCCCCTAACACTCCCCTGGGGCAGGACCCGGGTCCCCTAACACTCCGCTGGTGCAGGACCCGGGTCCCCAAACACTCCCCTGGGGCAGGACCCGGGTCCCCAAACACTCCCCGGGGGCAGGACCCGGGTCCCCAAACACTCCCCTAGTAATTTTATACTATTGGTCGGATGATCGGGAAAGGCATCGGGAAATCTTTGCTTCCATTACTCATGTTATACATTTTATAGATGTAAATAAACCCCCCCCCCCCGCCCCGATGCTCACACTGGGGGGGGGTGATGGGAATTTGTGGCTTTCATACTAGTGAGAGTGATGATGAAATATCTCTGGATGAGGAAGGAAGGAGGAGGAGGAGGGAGGGTGACGGCTCACTTCACGAGACGAGCCGGGGGGACAGACACCAGGAATCAGAGGACAGCAAACTATAATATCTCCGAGGACTCCGAGGACTCCGAGGACACAAGGTGAGGGACACAATCTGTCACACACTCTACAATCTGATTGTACAATGTCAGTGCAATCTCTTTTCTATCTACTATATTTGTAAGGGACATTCTTCCCACTGATCACCAATGTAAGGGACATTCTTCTCACTGATCACCAATGTAAGGGACATTCTTCCCACTGATCACCAATGTAAGGGACATTCTTCCCACTGATCACCAATGTAAGGAACATTCTTCTCACTGATCACCAATGTAAGGGACATTCTTCCCACTGATCACCAATGTAAGGGACATTCTTCCCACTGATCACCAATGTAAGGAACATTCTTCTCACTGATCACCAATGTAAGGGACATTCTTCTCACTGATCACCAATGTAAGGAACATTCTTCCCACTGATCACCAATGTAAGGGACATTCTTCTCACTGATCACCAATGTAAAGGGACATTCTTCTCACTGATCACCAACGTAAGGGACATTCTTCTCACTGATCACCAATGTAAGGAACATTCTTCCCACTGATCACCAATGTAAGGGACATTCTTCTCACTGATCACCAACGTAAGGGACATTCTTCTCACTGATCACCAATGTAAGGGACATTCTTCCCACTGATCACCAATGTAAGGAACATTCTTCCCACTGATCACCAATGTAAGGGACATTCTTCCCACTGATCACCAATGTAAGGAACATTCTTCTCACTGATCACCAATGTAAGGAACATTCTTCCCACTGATCACCAATGTAAGGAACATTCTTCCCACTGATCACCAATGTAAGGAACATTCTTCCCACTGATCACCAATGTAAGGAACATTCTTCTCACTGATCACCAATGTAAGGGACATTCTTCTCACTGATCACCAATGTAAGGGACATTCTTCTCACTGATCACCAATGTAAGGGACATTCTTCTCACTGATCACCAATGTAAGGAGCATTCTTCTCACTGATCACCAATGTAAGGGACATTCTTCCCACTGATCACCAATGTAAGGAACATTCTTCTCACTGATCACCAATTTAAGGAACATTCTTCTCACTGATCACCAATGTAAGGGACATTCTTCTCACTGATCACCAATGTAAGGAACATTCTTCCCACTGATCACCAATGTAAGGGACATTCTTCCCACTGATCACCAATGTAAGGAACATTCTTCTCACTGATCACCAATGTAAGGAGCATTCTTCTCACTGATCACCAATGTAATGAACATTCTTCTCACTGATCACCAATGTAAGGAACATTCTTCCCACTGATCACCAATGTAAGGAACATTCTTCCCACTGATCACCAATGTAAGGGACATTCTTCTCACTGATCACCAATGTAAGGGACATTCTTCTCACTGATCACCAATGTAAGGGACATTCTTCTCACTGATCACCAATGTAAGGAACATTCTTCCCACTGATCACCAATGTAAGGAACATTCTTCCCACTGATCACCAATGTAAGGGACATTCTTCTCACTGATCACCAATGTAAGGGACATTCTTCTCACTGATCACCAATGTAAGGGACATTCTTCCCACTGATCACCAATGTAAGGAACATTCTTCTTACTGATCACCAATGTAAGGAACATTCTTCTCACTGATCACCAATGTAAGGAACATTCTTCTCCCTGATCACCAATGTAAGGAACATTCTTCCCACTGATCACCAATGTAAGGAACATTCTTCCCACTGATCACCAATGTAAGGAACATTCTTCCCACTGATCACCAATGTAAGGAACATTCTTCCCACTGATCACCAATGTAAGGAACATTCTTCTCACTGATCACCAATGTAAGGGACATTCTTCCCACTGATCACCAATGTAAGGAACATTCTTCCCACTGATCACCAATGTAAGGGACATTCTTCCCACTGATCACCAATGTAAGGAACATTCTTCTCACTGATCACCAATGTAAGGAACATTCTTCCCACTGATCACCAATGTAAGGAACATTCTTCCCACTGATCACCAATGTAAGGAACATTCTTCCCACTGATCACCAATGTAAGGAACATTCTTCCCACTGATCACCAATGTAAGGGACATTCTTCTCACTGATCACCAATGTAAGGGACATTCTTCCCACTGATCACCAATGTAAGGGACATTCTTCCCACTGATCACCAATGTAAGGAACATTCTTCCCACTGATCACCAATGTAAGGAACATTCTTCTCACTGATCACCAATGTAAGGGACATTCTTCTCACTGATCACCAATGTAAGGAACATTCTTCCCACTGATCACCAATGTAAGGAACATTCTTCTCACTGATCACCAATGTAAGGGACATTCTTCTCACTGATCACCAATGTAAGGGACATTCTTCTCACTGATCACCAATGTAAGGAACATTCTTCTCACTGATCACCAATGTAAGGAACATTCTTCTCACTGATCACCAATGTAAGGGACATTCTTCCCACTGATCACCAATGTAAGGGACATTCTTCCACTGATCACCAATGTAAGGGACATTCTTCTCACTGATCACCAATGTAAGGGACATTCTTCCCACTGATCACCAATGTAAGGGACATTCTTCTCACTGATCACCAATGTAAGGAACATTCTTCTCACTGATCACCAATGTAAGGAACATTCTTCTCACTGATCACCAATGTAAGGAACATTCTTCTCACTGATCACCAATGTAAGGGACATTCTTCTCACTGATCACCAATGTAAGGAACATTCTTCTCACTGATCACCAATGTAAGGAACATTCTTCTCACTGATCACCAATGTAAGGGACATTCTTCCCACTGATCACCAATGTAAGGGACATTCTTCTCACTGATCACCAATGTAAGGGACATTCTTCTCACTGATCACCAATGTAAGGAACATTCTTCTCACTGATCACCAATGTAAGGAACATTCTTCTCACTGATCACCAATGTAAGGGACATTCTTCCCACTGATCACCAATGTAAGGGACATTCTTCTCACTGATCACCAATGTAAGGGACATTCTTCTCACTGATCACCAATGTAAGGAACATTCTTCTCACTGATCACCAATGTAAGGGACATTCTTCCTACCGATCACCAATGTAAGGGACATTCTTCCCACTGATCACCAATGTAAGGAACATTCTTCTCACTGATCACCAATGTAAGGGACATTCTTCCCAATTTTGTTTATTAAAAGTCTTGCAAACAAAAAGCATAAAATCACTATATATAAAAAATACATAAATATATACATATTTACATAAATAAAAATAAATATAGCAAATCTGCTCTCAAACAAAAGACTTTACAGCAAAGCAAAAATCATGTAACCACTGGTGAAATAAATCCTACTACAACACACACCACTACACCAGACAAACCTACAAGGTCAAGAAACAAACCCGCACCCATTATGCATGCAGCCCTTCTTCAAAAAGATACTAACCAACAAAAGCTAAGGGAGTGAAAGAGACAGAAAGGGAAAAGAACTCCTCACTCAGAGACGGGCAGCTCACCAAAGGCAGGTCTGATATTCCTCCACGCCCTTTTCCAGACCGCCCTAGGTTCCCTGCCCTTCTCAAGACCCCGAATTTTCCCAACCTCACCCAGAATATCGTGCACCACCACCTCGACAGAGAGGACTTTCTTCCGCAGGGTAATCTGACACCGTGCATTCCATGTGAAGTAACGGACAACTATACTAACTAGAAAAAGTGTATTGAAATCAAAATCCCAGTGAGTCGGGAATGCCCCATACACCCACTCCGCATAACTCATGCGATAGAAAAAGGGAATGCCTAGAGCCCTCCCCACCCTTTTATACACCTCTATGTTAAAGGGACACTGCAGCAAAAAGTGGTCCATAGACTCCACTTTACCAACACACTCTGCTCTCGGACAATCCCGATCATCCACAGAGCGATTCTTCAGGTTCCCTCTCACATAGAGCCTTCCATGGAAAGCGAGCCAAGCTTGATCCCTAAACTTCAGAGGGATTCTTTCTAAATTGATTAAACGCAATCCCTCCCTCATTACAGAGCCTGGGCAATCCCTTAAGGCCAGTGACACACTGAAAGCCGAGCTCAAAATTCTCTTCTCCAGAAGCTTCCTGGGGAGGGACTTGATATCCTCCGCTGTCACCTGCCACTGTCGAAGTATTTTCAGACACGGGGCAACATAAGCCGGGAGCTTGCCATGTTGGACTCTCAGACTTTTCACTGGCCCGCCATCTTCCCAGCATCGCAGAAAAGGCCTAAAACAAGACTGAAAAATACCCACCCATCCCGGCGGGTTCTCTGCTAGCATGTTACCAAGATTGTACTTTAAAAAGAGCAGAGAAAAGAAAACTATTGGGTTGACCATTCCTAGGCCACCCTCCCGCCTAGACAGGTAAGTTACATTGCGTTTAATCAGGTTTAGCCTATTTCCCCATAACAGTTGGAAAAAACAGCTGTACACCCTTGCATAGAGAGATGATGGCAAGATACAGACGAAGCTGACATATAAAAAGATTGGGACCAGGTACGTTTTGATCAAGTCAACCCTCTCCCTCAAGGAAAGCCTCCATTTCTTCCAGCTTGCTACTTTGGCATTGGCACACACCAACCTGCTTTCCCAATTTCGATGACCATAGTCACCAGGACCAAATTTGATGCCCAACACTTTAATTTCCTGCTGGGGCTCTGGGAAGGCATCCGGAAGTTCGAAGCTTTCACCCTCCTCACCCATCCAGAAAACTTCACTCTTTTCATGGTTGACTTTAGAACCAGAGGCCTCCGTGTACTGCTCTATCATAGAGACCACCTCCTGCGCCTCCTCCGTCCCAGAGACAATAACAGACACATCATCGGCGTAGGCCACGACCTTCAAGGGCGGCACACCAGCAATGCCCAAAGGCACCCCGCACAACGATCCACACTCTAGCCTTTTTATGAAGGGGTCGATTGCGAATACATATAGCAGGGGGCTCAGAGGACATCCCTGGTGCACACCAGAGCCAACCCCAAAAGGCCGTCCAACCCAACCATTAACCAGTGGGAAGCTCTCAGCCCCTCTATATAATGTCTTCAGCCAATCTATAAACCTCCCCTGCAGGCCGTATCTACCAAGTAGCAAATACAGGTACTCGTGATTGACTCTATCAAAAGCCTTCGCCTGATCAAGTGCCAGCAAGTACTTTCTCCATCCAGCAGCCCTGCATCGTTCCAAAGCCTCCCGGACAGCTAAAATCGCTGAAAAGGTGCTTCTACCTTGGACTGAGCAGTGCTGATGACTGGACAACAAATCGCCTGCCACTGACGACAAGCGCCAAAAAAGAATCTTCGCCAAGATCTTTCTATCAACATTGAGAAGACTGATGGGGCGCCAGTTCTCAATCATTGAGGGGTCTTTACCTTTTGACAGAAGAATCACAGCGGATTGCCTCATGGAGGGAGGGAGCGAACCCTCTTCTAGACAGCTGTTATAAACCTCTGCTAAAAAAGGAGCCAGAATGGACTTAAAACACTTGTAGAATTCAGCTGTCAACCCATCTGGCCCAGGCGATTTTTTGGTAGCCAGCTTGTCTATAGCATGAACTACCTCATCCGCTGAAATTGGTTCTGTCAAATCCATCAAAGGCAATGTACCATTTCCCAATCCTGGAGTAGAATCCAGAAAGCTTTCCATCTTGTCCCGACAAAGGTCCTTTCTTCCCAGAAGGTCAGCGTAATATGATCTGAAGATCTCCAGGATCCCTGATCTGGACTTCACCAGGGAACCCGTACCATCCCGCAGGCCTATGACCGTCTTAACTGCTATGCCTTGCTTACAGTTCTGGTAAGGATCAGGCGAGTGATATTTTCCATAATCCCTCTCCAGAACCAAGGAGGCACGCCGGTCGTATTGACACTTCCTAAGAAGAAACTTCACCTCAGAGATCTCCCCTGGATCTCCTCCATACGAGACAAGACGATCAAGCTTCCTCCGCAAATGCTGGTAGGCAATGTACATACCAAGCTGCTTCTTCTTACCTATGGCCTTGAAAAGTCCAATTGCCCTTTGTTTCACAAGCTCCCACCACTCTGACTTACTGCTGCAAAAGTCCAGAATAGAAACCTGTGCCTGAAAAAAATCCTCAAAGGATTGTCTTACCTCTACATCTTCCAGGAGAGCCGAATTCAGTTTCCAGGTACCCCTTCCCCTGGGTGGAGTGTCCGAGGCATTCAGAGTCACAGACAGCATACAGTGGTCAGAGAACTCCACCGCCCTCAACTCAGGAGCCGAGAAAGCAGAGTTCTCCTTTAAAAAAAACCTATCTATCCTACTCTGACTATTCCCTCTCTGAAATGTGAATCCCGTGCAGCCAGGGCATTGCTTAATATGCACATCTACCAGGCCTGCTTGTCTCACCATATCTCTAAGAAAAACGCTATCGTATCCCAGCCTGTCTATGGAGCCTCTCCTGTCTTCAGGCCTAATGATGGTGTTAAAGTCACCTCCAAAGACAACCTGCTGGGACGTAAAAAGGAAGGGCTTGATCTCTGTGAGGAGGCATTTCCTGCCCCACCTTGACTGCGGCCCATAGATATTGATCAGGCGCAGGTCATGCCCCCTAACAGAAACGTCCAACACCATGCATCTACCTATTTCTACCTCAATTACCCGCCGGCACGTTACCATATCGGTTTTAAAAAGTACCGCAACTCCGCTGCAGGGCTCAGCCGCAAGAGACCAAAAGGAGGGACCGCATCTCCACTCCCTTTTTGCCAGATGGACATCGGCCAAAGTATGGAGCCAGGTCTCTTGCAAAAATAAAATCTCGGCATCAAACTCGCTGAGCAAAAATAAGGCCATATCACGAGCTCTTGCAGATTTAATGCTGGCGACATTAATGGTCGCCACCTTTATCGGAGGGGGAACTGCCATCAGGATGATTGGGGTAGTCGTTTCTTGACCTTCACCACACTCTCATCACCAGAAACCGCTCTCTTCAAACTACGTGACTCCCCCTCATCCATAGATGAAAAAGAGGAAGACAAAGACATCTCATCACCCGACAACACAGAAAAGGTGTTACCAAGGGGAACCCCTCTTGGATCCGACTCTGAGGAAGAGACGACTGGTTTTCTAGCCTTTCTCTTCTTTTTTTTCTTCCTCCTGATCGTCTCCCACCCCTCCTCATCCGAATCCCCATCAACTGAATGTGAGACATGGGGTATGGACACCCCTCCATCGGCCCCACCCCCATCCAGCACCCCCACATTCCCCTGACCACGCTTGCGCTGCCGAGGGGCAGGGACTGGAGGCTGAGTGGGAAGATCCGCTAAACCTGCCCCCCCAGCAGCCTCCGCCAGTCTGGAGGATCTACGAATAGATGGATTAGGGACAGGAGGGACAGATTTAGGGACCACATCTCTATGGGGAACAGAAACAGATGACACAGAAGGGACAGACTCAGGGACCACATCACTAGGGGGAACAGAAACAGATGTCACAGACACAGAAGGGACAGACTCAGGGACCACATCACTAGGGGGAACAGAAACAGGTGTCACAGACACAGGAGGGACAACAAGGGTTTCAGTGGCCTCATCCTCCTTATCCAGCCTCTGCAGCTCAGCCTCCAACCCTGGCAGGTTATGTAATGCCTCCGGGCATTGACTGTAGGGGTGACCAAGTTTTTGGCACAAATTGCACCGAATGTCAGTGCAGTCTTTAGCCAAATGGCCGAGCTCCTGGCACAAAGAGCATTTCTTGCGGGTGCAGGTGGAGGCAAAATGGCCCTTGTCACCACATTTATTGCACACCTTAGGCTGACCCTGGTAAAAAATGGTCAGCCTGTCCCTCCCCAGAAAGGCTGAACAGGGCAGATGTTGAACAACATTTCCCTGTACCCCCAATTTTAGTGACACTGTCCAGGCCCCTGTCCATATCCCATGCTGATCAAGGACCTTCCGCAGTGGAGCGAGGACCTCACCATATCGGCGTAACCATACTACCAAATCAGCCTCTGGGATGGATTCGTTACGCACAAGGATCGTCACTGATTTTATTAGAGGCTGCCTGGAAACCACCTTTGGCATCCAACCATTCCACTGCGGAAGGTCCCTGCGCCCCCTAAAACGTTCCCAAAATAAATCCAGACCCTCAGGTTTTACAAAGGATAAATCAAATTCCCAACTGCCAACAGGACAAATCAAAGCAAAAATGTCAGCGACTTTGAACCCCATTTCCAGGATCAACTCTGCCACCCTCCCCCTTACTGGTGGGGTCCCCTCCCCCTCCCACTTCAACTGGACCACATTTCTTCTCTTATACCCACCAACCATCCCACCACTAAACCCCCCCAAATTGTGACCACCAACATTTGCACCATTCCCCCCACCCTCCTTGGTGCGATTCCCCAAAACTGCTGCATAGCTGCCGTTGTTCACAAACCTCCCTGCAGAGGGTCCAGTTGTGCGTTTGGCAGATGATTGCACAGCCGAGTCTTTCCTCTGCTGAGCAGGAGGAAAAATGTCATTGTTAACCCCTTCACCACCACCCACCACATCCATTGCTTCATCAATAATATTACGGTCATTATTTCCTGGCACATTAATAATTCCTGCCGTGTCCACATTCACAGCGGTATCCACACATACTTCACCTCCAGGCAGACTCTTCTCCATCAGGGCAGGATTGTCAACTGAGCAGGGTGAAGGTTGTTGTAATCCAGTACCAGGTGAACCAGTGCAGGAGGCTTCCATCGCTGCTTCCACTCCACTTGCTGCACTGTGCTGCTCCCCTCCCCCACCTGCATCAGTCAGCCCAGGTGAGGCTGAAACTGGCTCTTTGGAGCTGGCAGCCATCTTGGTTGTAGAACCAGAGATCCCAGCAGTCACAACAGAATCCATTTGCAGGGCGCATGATGTAGATCCATCCATACTGCTCTGGTGGGCTGGTGACACCTCTGCCAGGGGTTTTCCCTTCATGTCTGCAGAGGATTTCTCCACAGCAGAAACACCACTCGCTTTAGCCGGGACACCATCCACTTGAGCCGGGACACCACTCACTGCAGCTGGAGGGGCAGACATGTTGGAAAGCGGCTGCACAGTACACTGGGATTTCTCCACCAGTGCTGGTCTGCGACCCCTCTGCGACTCCACAGCGACTTCTGATGCCTCACCAGCAGACCTGTCTGCCCTTAGGGGTGACTCCATCTGCTGGATGAAACGTAAGGTGCCATGTTGACCCTCAACCCCCTGGCTGGTTGCCGCTGGCGATTCCCCAGCCTGACATGGGGGGAGAGGCGCAGAGGCAGATGGACCCGGGTTGTCTGTAACTTGCGACTGCCGCTGATCCACAGAGGTCTGGCTGGCAAATCTCCTCTCATTTTTAAATTTTTCTGAAAAAGCTCCACTTTTATCTTTTAACTTCTCCAATAGTAAAGATTGTACCTTCACTTTCTCCTCCATCTCTTGTAGCTCAGGCTTCATGGCTGAACGGTTCTTACTCCAGGCCTGGAAGTACTTAGTTTTGAAGTTTTTATGTTCAGCTTTCAAACTTTTAAGTTTCTCCTCCGCTCTTCCGATCGCCCGAAAACGATCAATTACCTTTTGTCTGAATACATCCGTATTCTCACCAGGGCCTGGACCCACAGTCAGATCCTGCACCACCTCCTCCTCCTCACTAGGCCCCGTATCATCAGGGGCATCCGTCCCAGGGCCTCCCCCAGGATCAGGCATTATTCCTGGGCCAAGCTAGCAGGCAAGGCCCAGGCTTGAAAAAAGGTTGGATCTCTCAGAGAGCTCCTTGGGTGTGTCCTCCTCCTCCTTCCCACTGATCACCAATGTAAGGGACATTCTTCTCACTGATCACCAATGTAAGGGACATTCTTCCCACTGATCACCAATGTAAGGAACATTCTTCTCACTGATCACCAATGTAAGGGACATTCTTCTCACTGATCACCAATGTAAGGGACATTCTTCTCACTGATCACCAATGTAAGGGACATTCTTCCCACTGATCACCAATGTAAGGAACATTCTTCCCACTGATCACCAATGTAAGGGACATTCTTCCCACTGATCACCAATGTAAGGAACATTCTTCCCACTGATCACCAATGTAAGGGACATTCTTCCCACTGATCACCAATGTAAGGAACATTCTTCCCACTGATCACCAATGTAAGGGACATTCTTCCCACTGATCACCAATGTAAGGGACATTCTTCTCACTGATCACCAATGTAAGGGACATTCTTCTCACTGATCACCAATGTAAGGAACATTCTTCTCACTGATCACCAATGTAAGGAACATTCTTCCCACTGATCACCAATGTAAGGAACATTCTTCCCACTGATCACCAATGTAAGGGACATTCTTCTCACTGATCACCAATGTAAGGGACATTCTTCCCACTGATCACCAATGTAAGGGACATTCTTCCCACTGATCACCAATGTAAGGAACATTCTTCCCACTGATCACCAATGTAAGGAATATTCTTCTCACTGATCACCAATGTAAGGAACATTCTTCCCACTGATCACCAATGTAAGGGACATTCTTCTCACTGATCACCAATGTAAGGAACATTCTTCCCACTGATCACCAATGTAAGGGACATTCTTCTCACTGATCACCAATGTAAGGGACATTCTTCTCACTGATCACCAATGTAAGGAACATTCTTCTCACTGATCACCAATGTAAGGAACATTCTTCTCACTGACCACCAATGTAAGGAATATTCTTCCCACTGATCACCAATGTAAGGAACATTCTTCTCACTGATCACCAATGTAAGGGACATTCTTCTCACTGATCACCAATGTAAGGAACATTCTTCCCACTGATCACCAATGTAAGGAACATTCTTCCCACTGATCACCAATGTAAGGAATATTCTTCCCACTGATCACCAATGTAAGGAACATTCTTCCCACTGATCACCAATGTAAGGAATATTCTTCTCACTGATCACCAATGTAAGGGACATTCTTCCCACTGATCACCAATGTATGGGACATTCTTCCCACTGATCACCAATGTAAGGGACATTCTTCCCACTGATCACCAATGTAAGGGACATTCTTCTCACTGACCACCAATGTAAGGGACATTCTTCCTACTGATCACCAATGTAAGGGAACATTCTTCCCACTGATCACCAATGTAAGGAACATTCTTCTCACTGATCACCAATGTAAGGGACATTCTTCCCACTGATCACCAATGTAAGGGACATTCTTCTCACTGATCACCAATGTAAGGGACATTCTTCCCACTGATCACCAATGTAAGGGACATTCTTCCCACTGATCACCAATGTAAGGGACATTCTTCCACTGATCACCAATGTAAGGGACATTCTTCTCACCTGATCACCAATGTAAGGGACATTCTTCTCACTGATCACCAATGTAAGGGACATTCTTCTCACTGATCACCAATGTAAGGGACATTCTTCTCACTGATCACCAATGTAAGGGACATTCTTCTCACTGATCACCAATGTAAGGACATTCTTCCCACTGATCACCAATGTAAGGGACATTCTTCCCACTGATCACCAATGTAAGGGACATTCTTCTCACTGATCACCAATGTAAGGACATTCTTCTCACTGATCACCAATGTAAGGAACATTCTTCCCACTGATCACCAATGTAAGGAACATTCTTCCCACTGATCACCAATGTAAGGAACATTCTTCCCACTGATCACCAATGTAAGGGACATTCTTCCACTGATCACCAATGTAAGGGACATTCTTCCCACTGATCACCAATGTAAGGGACATTCTTCCACTGATCACCAATGTAAGGGACATTCTTCTCACTGATCACCAATGTAAGGACATTCTTCTCACTGATCACCAATGTAAGGAACATTCTTCACACTGATCACCAATGTAAGGAACATTCTTCCACTGATCACCAATGTAAGGACATTCTTCCACTGATCACCAATGTAAGGAACATCTTCCCACTGATCACCAATGTAAGGACATTCTTCTCACTGATCACCAATGTAAGGGACATTCTTCTCACTGATCACCAATGTAAGGGACATTCTTCTCACTGATCACCAATGTAAGGAATATTCTTCTCACTGATCACCAATGTAAGGGACATTCTTCTCACTGATCACCAATGTAAGGACATTCTTCCCACTGATCACCAATGTAAGGGACATTCTTCTCACTGATCACCAATGTAAGGAACATTCTTCTCACTGATCACCAATGTAAGGGACATTCTTCTCACTGATCACCAATGTAAGGGACATTCTTCCCACTGATCACCAATGTAAGGGACATTCTTCTCACTGATCACCAATGTAAGGGACATTCTTCTCACTGATCACCAATGTAAGGGACATTCTTCCCACTGATCACCAATGTAAGGGACATTCTTCTCACTGATCACCAATGTAAGGAGCATTCTTCTCACTGATCACCAATGTAAGGACATTTTCTCACTGATCACCAATGTAAGGGACATTCTTCTCACTGATCACCAATGTAAGGGACATTCCTTCCACTGATCACCAATGTAAGGGACATTCTTCTCACTGATCACCAATGTAAGGACATTCTTCTCACTGATCACCAATGTAAGGGACATTCTTCCCACTGATCACCAATGTAAGGACATTCTTCCACTGATCACCAATGTAAGGGACATTCTTCTCACTGATCACCAATGTAAGGAACATTCTTCTCACTGACCACCAATGTAAGGAAATTCTTCCCACTGATCACCAATGTAAGGAACATTCTTCTCACTGATCACCAATGTAAGGGACATTCTTCTCACTGATCACCAATGTAAGGAACATTCTTCCCACTGATCACCAATGTAAGGAACATTCTTCCCACTGATCACCAATGTAAGGAATATTCTTCCACTGATCACCAATGTAAGGAACATTCTTCCACTGATCACCAATGTAAGGAACTTTCTTCTCACTGATCACCAATGTAAGGGAACATTCTTCCACTGATCACCAATGTAAGGAACATTCTTCCACTGATCACCAATGTAAGGGACATTCTTCTCACTGATCACCAATGTAAGGGACATTCTTCCACTGATCACCAATGTAAGGGACATTCTTCCCACTGATCACCAATGTAAGGAACATTCTTCTCACTGATCACCAATGTAAGGGACATTCTTCCCACTGATCACCAATGTAAGGGACATTCTTCCCACTGATCACCAATGTAAGGGACATTCTTCCCACTGATCACCAATGTAAGGGACATTCTTCTCACTGATCACCAATGTAAGGGACATTCTTCCCACTGATCACCAATGTAAGGGACATTCTTCTCACTGATCACCAATGTAAGGGACATTCTTCTCACTGATCACCAATGTAAGGGACATTCTTCTCACTGATCACCAATGTAAGGGACATTCTTCTCACTGATCACCAATGTAAGGGACATTCTTCTCACTGATCACCAATGTAAGGGGACATTCTTCTCCACTGATCACCAATGTAAGGGACATTCTTCCCACTGATCACCAATGTAAGGACATTCTTCTCACTGATCACCATGTAAGGGACATTCTTCCCACTGATCACCAATGTAAGGGACATTCTTCTCACTGATCACCAATGTAAGGACATTCTTCTCACTGATCACCAATGTAAGGGACATTCTTCTCACTGATCACCAATGTAAGGGACATTCTTCTCACTGATCACCAATGTAAGGGACATTCTTCTCACTGATCACCAATGTAAGGAACATTCTTCTCACTGATCACCAATGTAAGGGACATTCTTCCTACCGATCACCAATGTAGGGACATTCTTCTCACTGATCACCAATGTAAGGAACATTCTTCTCACTGATCACCAATGTAAGGAACATTCTTCTCACTGATCACCAATGTAAGGGACATTCTTCTCACTGATCACCAATGTAAGGGGACATTCTTCTCACTGATCACCAATGTAAGGAACATTCTTCTCACTGATCACCAATGTAAGGGAACATTCTTCTCACTGATCACCAATGTAAGGGACATTCTTCTCACTGATCACCAATGTAAGGGACATTCTTCTCACTGATCACCAATGTAAGGGACATTCTTCTCACTGATCACCAATGTAAGGGACATTCTTCTCACTGATCACCAATGTAAGGGACATTCTTCCCACTGATCACCAATGTAAGGAGCATTCTTCTCACTGATCACCAATGTAAGGGACATTCTTCTCACTGATCACCAATGTAAGGGACATTCTTCCCACTGATCACCAATGTAAGGGACATTCTTCTCACTGATCACCAATGTAAGGGACATTCTTCCACTGATCACCAATGTAAGGAACATTCTTCCCACTGATCACCAATGTAAGGAACATTCTTCTCACTGATCACCAATGTAAGGGACATTCTTCTCACTGATCACCAATGTAAGGGACATTCTTCCCACTGATCACCAATGTAAGGGACATTCTTCTCACTGATCACCAATGTAAGGGACATTCTTCTCACTGATCACCAATGTAAGGGACATTCTTCTCACTGATCACCAATGTAAGGAACATTCTTCCACTGATCACCAATGTAAGGGACATTCTTCCCACTGATCACCAATGTAAGGGACATTCTTCTCACTGATCACCAATGTAAGGGACATTCTTCTCACTGATCACCAATGTAAGGGACATTCTTCCTCACTGATCACCAATGTAAGGGACATTCTTCCCACTGATCACCAATGTAAGGGACATTCTTCTCACTGATCACCAATGTAAGGAACATTCTTCTCACTGATCACCAATGTAAGGACATTCTTCCCACTGATCACCAATGTAAGGGACATTCTTCTCACTGATCACCAATGTAAGGAACATTCTTCTCACTGATCACCAATGTAAGGACATTCTTCTCACTGATCACCAATGTAAGGGACATTCTTCCCACTGATCACCAATGTAAGGGACATTCTTCCCACTGATCACCAATGTAAGGGACATTCTTCTCACTGATCACCAATGTAAGGGACATTCTTCCCACTGATCACCAATGTAAGGGACATTCTTCTCACTGATCACCAATGTAAGGAGCATTCTTCTCACTGATCACCAATGTAAGGGACATTCTTCTCACAGATCACCAATGTAAGGGACATTCTTCTCCACTGATCACCAATGTAAGGGACATTCTTCTCACTGATCACCAATGTAAGGACATTCTTCTCACTGATCACCAATGTAAGGGACATTCTTCTCCACTGATCACCAATGTAAGGGACATTCTTCCTCACTGATCACCAATGTAAGGGACATTCTTCTCACTGATCACCAATGTAAGGGACATTCTTCTCACTGATCACCAATGTAAGGACATTCTTCCACTGATCACCAATGTAAGGAACATTCTTCCCACTGATCACCAATGTAAGGGACATTCTTCCCACTGATCACCAATGTAAGGAACATTCTTCTCACTGATCACCAATGTAAGGAACATTCTTCTCACTGATCACCAATGTAAGGAACATTCTTCCCACTGATCACCAATGTAAGGACATTCTTCTCACTGATCACCAATGTAAGGGACATTCTTCTCACTGATCACCAATGTAAGGAACATTCTTCTCACTGATCACCAATGTAAGGACATTCTTCCACTGATCACCAATGTAAGGACATTCTTCTCCACTGATCACCAATGTAAGGAACATTCTTCCCACTGATCACCATGTAAGGGACATTCTTCTCACTGATCACCAATGTAAGGACATTCTTCCACTGATCACCAATGTAAGGGACATTCTTCCCACTGATCACCAATGTAAGGGACATTCTTCCCACTGATCACCAATGTAAGGGACATTCTTCTCACTGATCACCAATGTAAGGACATTCTTCTCACTGATCACCAATGTAAGGGACATTCTTCCCACTGATCACCAATGTAAGGAACATTCTTCTCACTGATCACCAATGTAAGGGACATTCTTCCCACTGATCACCAATGTAAGGGACATTCTTCCCACTGATCACCAATGTAAGGGACATTCTTCCACTGATCACCAATGTAAGGGACATTCTTCTCACTGATCACCAATGTAAGGGACATTCTTCCCACTGATCACCAATGTAAGGGACATTCTTCTCACTGATCACCAATGTAAGGGACATTCTTCTCACTGATCACCAATGTAAGGGACATTCTTCTCACTGATCACCAATGTAAGGGACATTCTTCTCACTGATCACCAATGTAAGGGACATTCTTCCCACTGATCACCAATGTAAGGAACATTCTTCTCACTGATCACCAATGTAAGGGACATTCTTCCACTGATCACCAATGTAAGGGACATTCTTCTCACTGATCACCAATGTAAGGGACATTCTTCTCACTGATCACCAATGTAAGGAACATTCTTCTCACTGATCACCAATGTAAGGGACATTCTTCTCACTGATCACCAATGTAAGGGACATTCTTCTCACTGATCACCAATGTAAGGAACATTCTTCTCACTGATCACCAATGTAAGGGACATTCTTCCTCACTGATCACCAATGTAAGGGACATTCTTCCCACTGATCACCAATGTAAGGAACATTCTTCTCACTGATCACCAATGTAAGGGACATTCTTCTCACTGATCACCAATGTAAGGGACATTCTTCTCACTGATCACCAATGTAAGGGACATTCTTCTCACTGATCACCAATGTAAGGAACATTCTTCTCACTGATCACCAATGTAAGGGACATTCTTCTCACTGATCACCAATGTAAGGGACATTCTTCCCACTGATCACCAATGTAAGGGACATTCTTCTCACTGATCACCAATGTAAGGGACATTCTTCTCACTGATCACCAATGTAAGGAACATTCTTCCCACTGATCACCAATGTAAGGGACATTCTTCTCACTGATCACCAATGTAAGGGACATTCTTCTCACTGATCACCAATGTAAGGGACATTCTTCTCACTGATCACCAATGTAAGGAACATTCTTCTCACTGATCACCAATGTAAGGGACATTCTTCTCACTGATCACCAATGTAAGGAACATTCTTCCACTGATCACCAATGTAAGGGACATTCTTCCCACTGATCACCAATTTAAGGACATTCTTCCCACTGATCACCAATGTAAGGGACATTCTTCCCACTGATCACCAATGTAAGGGACATTCTTCTCACTGATCACCAATGTAAGGGACATTCTTCTCACTGATCACCAATGTAAGGGACATTCTTCTCACTGATCACCAATGTAAGGACATTCTTCTCACTGATCACCAATGTAAGGAACATTCTTCTCACTGATCACCAATGTAAGGACATTCTTCTCACTGATCACCAATGTAAGGAGCATTCTTCCACTGATCACCAATGTAAGGGACATTCTTCTCACTGATCACCAATGTAAGGGACATTCTTCTCACTGATCACCAATGTAAGGGACATTCTTCTCACTGATCACCAATGTAAGGACATTCTTCTCACTGATCACCAATGTAAGGGACATTCTTCTCACTGATCACCAATGTAAGGACATTCTTCCACTGATCACCAATGTAAGGGACATTCTTCTCACTGATCACCAATGTAAGGACATTCTTCTCACTGATCACCAATGTAAGGACATTCTTCTCACTGATCACCAATGTAAGGGACATTCTTCTCACTGATCACCAATGTAAGGGACATTCTTCTCACTGATCACCAATGTAAGGGACATTCTTCTCACTGATCACCAATGTAAGGAACATTCTTCTCACTGATCACCAATGTAAGGGACATTCTTCTCACTGATCACCAATGTAAGGACATTCTTCTCACTGATCACCAATGTAAGGGACATTCTTCCCACTGATCACCAATGTAAGGGACATTCTTCTCACTGATCACCAATGTAAGGGACATTCTTCCCACTGATCACCAATGTAAGGACATTCTTCTCACTGATCACCAATGTAAGGACATTCTTCTCACTGATCACCAATGTAAGGGACATTCTTCTCACTGATCACCAATGTAAGGGACATTCTTCCCACTGATCACCAATGTAAGGACATTCTTCCCACTGATCACCAATGTAAGGGACATTCTTCTCACTGATCACCAATGTAAGGACATTCTTCCCACTGATCACCAATGTAAGGGACATTCTTCTCACTGATCACCAATGTAAGGACATTCTTCTCACTGATCACCAATGTAAGGACATTCTTCTCACTGATCACCAATGTAAGGGGACATTCTTCTCACTGATCACCAATGTAAGGGACATTCTTCTCACTGATCACCAATGTAAGGGACATTCTTCTCACTGATCACCAATGTAAGGGACATTCTTCTCACTGATCACCAATGTAAGGGACATTCTTCTCACTGATCACCAATGTAAGGGACATTCTTCTCACTGATCACCAATGTAAGGACATTCTTCCCACTGATCACCAATGTAAGGGACATTCTTCTCACTGATCACCAATGTAAGGAACATTCTTCTCACTGATCACCAATGTAAGGGACATTCTTCTCACTGATCACCAATGTAAGGGACATTCTTCTCACTGATCACCAATGTAAGGGACATTCTTCTCACTGATCACCAATGTAAGGACATTCTTCTCACTGATCACCAATGTAAGGGACATTCTTCTCACTGATCACCAATGTAAGGGACATTCTTCCCACTGATCACCAATGTAAGGGACATTCTTCTCACTGATCACCAATGTAAGGGACATTCTTCCCACTGATCACCAATGTAAGGGACATTCTTCTCACTGATCACCAATGTAAGGGACATTCTTCTCACTGATCACCAATGTAAGGGACATTCTTCTCACTGATCACCAATGTAAGGGACATTCTTCTCACTGATCACCAATGTAAGGGAACATTCTTCTCACTGATCACCAATGTAAGGGACATTCTTCCCACTGATCACCAATGTAAGGGACATTCTTCCACTGATCACCAATGTAAGGGACATTCTTCTCACTGATCACCAATGTAAGGACATTCTTCTCACTGATCACCAATGTAAGGGACATTCTTCTCACTGATCACCAATGTAAGGAATATTCTTCTCACTGATCACCAATGTAAGGAACATTCTTCTCACTGATCACCAATGTAAGGGACATTCTTCTCACTGATCACCAATGTAAGGGACATTCTTCCACTGATCACCAATGTAAGGGACATTCTTCTCACTGATCACCAATGTAAGGGACATTCTTCTCACTGATCACCAATGTAAGGACATTCTTCTCACTGATCACCAATGTAAGGGACATTCTTCTCACTGATCACCAATGTAAGGGACATTCTTCTCACTGATCACCAATGTAAGGGACATTCTTCTCACTGATCACCAATGTAAGGGACATTCTTCTCACTGATCACCAATGTAAGGGACATTCTTCCCACTGATCACCAATGTAAGGACATTCTTCTCACTGATCACCAATGTAAGGGACATTCTTCCCACTGATCACCAATGTAAGGGACATTCTTCTCACTGATCACCAATGTAAGGACATTCTTCCCACTGATCACCAATGTAAGGGACATTCTTCTCACTGATCACCAATGTAAGGGACATTCTTCTCACTGATCACCAATGTAAGGGACATTCTTCTCACTGATCACCAATGTAAGGGACATTCTTCTCACTGATCACCAATGTAAGGGACATTCTTCTCACTGATCACCAATGTAAGGGACATTCTTCTCACTGATCACCAATGTAAGGAACATTCTTCTCACTGATCACCAATGTAAGGGACATTCTTCCCACTGATCACCAATGTAAGGACATTCTTCCCACTGATCACCATGTAAGGACATTCTTCTCACTGATCACCAATGTAAGGGACATTCTTCTCACTGATCACCAATGTAAGGGAACATTCTTCTCACTGATCACCAATGTAAGGGACATTCTTCCCACTGATCACCAATGTAAGGGACATTCTTCTCACTGATCACCAATGTAAGGGACATTCTTCCCACTGATCACCAATGTAAGGGACATTCTTCTCACTGATCACCAATGTAAGGACATTCTTCCCACTGATCACCAATGTAAGGGACATTCTTCTCACTGATCACCAATGTAAGGGACATTCTTCCCACTGATCACCAATGTAAGGACATTCTTCTCACTGATCACCAATGTAAGGGACATTCTTCTCACTGATCACCAATGTAAGGGACATTCTTCTCACTGATCACCAATGTAAGGGACATTCTTCTCACTGATCACCAATGTAAGGGACATTCTTCCCACTGATCACCAATGTAAGGAACATTCTTCTCACTGATCACCAATGTAAGGACATTCTTCTCACTGATCACCAATGTAAGGGACATTCTTCTCACTGATCACCAATGTAAGGGACATTCTTCTCACTGATCACCAATGTAAGGGACATTCTTCCCACTGATCACCAATGTAAGGACATTCTTCTCACTGATCACCAATGTAAGGGACATTCTTCCCACTGATCACCAATGTAAGGACATTCTTCTCACTGATCACCAATGTAAGGACATTCTTCTCACTGATCACCAATGTAAGGGACATTCTTCCCACTGATCACCAATGTAAGGGACATTCTTCTCACTGATCACCAATGTAAGGGACATTCTTCTCACTGATCACCAATGTAAGGGACATTCTTCCCACTGATCACCAATGTAAGGGACATTCTTCCCACTGATCACCAATGTAAGGGACATTCTTCCACTGATCACCAATGTAAGGGACATTCTTCCACTGATCACCAATGTAAGGAACATTCTTCTCACTGATCACCAATGTAAGGGACATTCTTCCCACTGATCACCAATGTAAGGGACATTCTTCCACTGATCACCAATGTAAGGGACATTCTTCTCACTGATCACCAATGTAAGGGACATTCTTCTCACTGATCACCAATGTAAGGGACATTCTTCCCACTGATCACCAATGTAAGGAACATTCTTCTCACTGATCACCAATGTAAGGACATTCTTCCCACTGATCACCAATGTAAGGGACATTCTTCTCACTGATCACCAATGTAAGGGACATTCTTCCCACTGATCACCAATGTAAGGGACATTCTTCCCACTGATCACCAATGTAAGGGACATTCTTCCCACTGATCACCAATGTAAGGGACATTCTTCCACTGATCACCAATGTAAGGGACATTCTTCTCACTGATCACCAATGTAAGGGACATTCTTCTCACTGATCACCAATGTAAGGACATTCTTCTCACTGATCACCAATGTAAGGGACATTCTTCTCACTGATCACCAATGTAAGGGACATTCTTCTCACTGATCACCAATGTAAGGGACATTCTTCCACTGATCACCAATGTAAGGACATTCTTCTCACTGATCACCAATGTAAGGGACATTCTTCCCACTGATCACCAATGTAAGGGACATTCTTCTCACTGATCACCAATGTAAGGGACATTCTTCTCACTGATCACCAATGTAAGGAACATTCTTCTCACTGATCACCAATGTAAGGGACATTCTTCTCACTGATCACCAATGTAAGGGACATTCTTCTCACTGATCACCAATGTAAGGAACATTCTTCTCACTGATCACCAATGTAAGGGACATTCTTCTCACTGATCACCAATGTAAGGGACATTCTTCCCACTGATCACCAATGTAAGGGACATTCTTCTCACTGATCACCAATGTAAGGGACATTCTTCTCACTGATCACCAATGTAAGGGACATTCTTCTCACTGATCACCAATGTAAGGGACATTCTTCTCACTGATCACCAATGTAAGGGACATTCTTCTCACTGATCACCAATGTAAGGGACATTCTTCTCACTGATCACCAATGTAAGGGACATTCTTCTCACTGATCACCAATGTAAGGGACATTCTTCTCACTGATCACCAATGTAAGGGACATTCTTCTCACTGATCACCAATGTAAGGGACATTCTTCCCACTGATCACCAATGTAAGGGACATTCTTCCCACTGATCACCAATGTAAGGGACATTCTTCTCACTGATCACCAATGTAAGGGACATTCTTCTCACTGATCACCAATGTAAGGGACATTCTTCCACTGATCACCAATGTAAGGGACATTCTTCTCACTGATCACCAATGTAAGGGACATTCTTCCACTGATCACCAATGTAAGGGACATTCTTCTCACTGATCACCAATGTAAGGACATTCTTCTCACTGATCACCAATGTAAGGGACATTCTTCTCACTGATCACCAATGTAAGGGACATTCTTCCACTGATCACCAATGTAAGGGACATTCTTCTCACTGATCACCAATGTAAGGGACATTCTTCTCACTGATCACCAATGTAAGGGACATTCTTCTCACTGATCACCAATGTAAGGGACATTCTTCTCACTGATCACCAATGTAAGGGACATTCTTCCACTGATCACCAATGTAAGGGACATTCTTCTCACTGATCACCAATGTAAGGGACATTCTTCCCACTGATCACCAATGTAAGGGACATTCTTCTCACTGATCACCAATGTAAGGGACATTCTTCTCACTGATCACCAATGTAAGGGACATTCTTCTCACTGATCACCAATGTAAGGACATTCTTCTCACTGATCACCAATGTAAGGGACATTCTTCTCACTGATCACCAATGTAAGGGACATTCTTCTCACTGATCACCAATGTAAGGAACATTCTTCTCACTGATCACCAATGTAAGGGACATTCTTCCCACTGATCACCAATGTAAGGGACATTCTTCCCACTGATCACCAATGTAAGGGACATTCTTCTCACTGATCACCAATGTAAGGGACATTCTTCTCACTGATCACCAATGTAAGGGACATTCTTCCCACTGATCACCAATGTAAGGGACATTCTTCTCACTGATCACCAATGTAAGGAGCATTCTTCTCACTGATCACCAATGTAAGGGACATTCTTCTCACTGATCACCAATGTAAGGGACATTCTTCTCACTGATCACCAATGTAAGGGACATTCTTCTCACTGATCACCAATGTAAGGGACATTCTTCTCACTGATCACCAATGTAAGGGACATTCTTCTCACTGATCACCAATGTAAGGGACATTCTTCTCACTGATCACCAATGTAAGGACATTCTTCTCACTGATCACCAATGTAAGGGACATTCTTCTCACTGATCACCAATGTAAGGACATTCTTCTCACTGATCACCAATGTAAGGAACATTCTTCCCACTGATCACCAATGTAAGGGACATTCTTCCCACTGATCACCAATGTAAGGAACATTCTTCTCACTGATCACCAATGTAAGGAACATTCTTCTCACTGATCACCAATGTAAGGAACATTCTTCCCACTGATCACCAATGTAAGGGACATTCTTCTCACTGATCACCAATGTAAGGGACATTCTTCTCACTGATCACCAATGTAAGGAACATTCTTCCCACTGATCACCAATGTAAGGGACATTCTTCTCACTGATCACCAATGTAAGGAACATTCTTCCCACTGATCACCAATGTAAGGAACATTCTTCCCACTGATCACCAATGTAAGGACATTCTTCTCACTGATCACCAATGTAAGGGACATTCTTCCACTGATCACCAATGTAAGGGACATTCTTCTCACTGATCACCAATGTAAGGGACATTCTTCCCACTGATCACCAATGTAAGGGACATTCTTCTCACTGATCACCAATGTAAGGGACATTCTTCTCACTGATCACCAATGTAAGGGACATTCTTCCCACTGATCACCAATGTAAGGGACATTCTTCTCACTGATCACCAATGTAAGGGACATTCTTCCACTGATCACCAATGTAAGGGACATTCTTCCACTGATCACCAATGTAAGGGACATTCTTCCCACTGATCACCAATGTAAGGGACATTCTTCTCACTGATCACCAATGTAAGGGACATTCTTCTCACTGATCACCAATGTAAGGGACATTCTTCTCACCGATCACCAATGTAAGGGACATTCTTCTCACTGATCACCAATGTAAGGGACATTCTTCTCACTGATCACCAATGTAAGGGACATTCTTCTCACTGATCACCAATGTAAGGGACATTCTTCCCACTGATCACCAATGTAAGGGACATTCTTCTCACGATCACCAATGTAAGGGACATTCTTCCCACTGATCACCAATGTAAGGGACATTCTTCTCACTGATCACCAATGTAAGGACATTCTTCTCACTGATCACCAATGTAAGGACATTCTTCTCACTGATCACCAATGTAAGGGACATTCTTCTCACTGATCACCAATGTAAGGGACATTCTTCTCACTGATCACCAATGTAAGGAACATTCTTCTCACTGATCACCAATGTAAGGGACATTCTTCCACTGATCACCAATGTAAGGGACATTCTTCCCACTGATCACCAATGTAAGGAACATTCTTCTCACTGATCACCAATGTAAGGGACATTCTTCTCACTGATCACCAATGTAAGGGACATTCTTCTCACTGATCACCAATGTAAGGGACATTCTTCCCACTGATCACCAATGTAAGGGACATTCTTCTCACTGATCACCAATGTAAGGGACATTCTTCTCACTGATCACCAATGTAAGGGACATTCTTCTCACTGATCACCAATGTAAGGGACATTCTTCTCACTGATCACCAATGTAAGGGACATTCTTCTCACTGATCACCAATGTAAGGACATTCTTCCACTGATCACCAATGTAAGGGACATTCTTCCCACTGATCACCAATGTAAGGGACATTCTTCCCACTGATCACCAATGTAAGGGACATTCTTCTCACTGATCACCAATGTAAGGACATTCTTCCCACTGATCACCAATGTAAGGACATTCTTCCCACTGATCACCAATGTAAGGAACATTCTTCCCACTGATCACCAATGTAAGGGACATTCTTCCACTGATCACCAATGTAAGGAACATTCTTCCCACTGATCACCAATGTAAGGGACATTCTTCCCACTGATCACCAATGTAAGGGACATTCTTCTCACTGATCACCAATGTAAGGGACATTCTTCTCACTGATCACCAATGTAAGGGACATTCTTCTCACTGATCACCAATGTAAGGAACATTCTTCCCACTGATCACCAATGTAAGGAACATTCTTCCCACTGATCACCAATGTAAGGGACATTCTTCTCACTGATCACCAATGTAAGGGACATTCTTCCCACTGATCACCAATGTAAGGGACATTCTTCTCACTGATCACCAATGTAAGGGACATTCTTCTCACTGATCACCAATGTAAGGGACATTCTTCTCACTGATCACCAATGTAAGGAACATTCTTCTCACTGATCACCAATGTAAGGACATTCTTCCCCCTGATCACCAATGTAAGGAACATTCTTCTCACTGATCACCAATGTAAGGGACATTCTTCCCACTGATCACCAATGTAAGGGACATTCTTCTCACTGATCACCAATGTAAGGGACATTCTTCTCACTGATCACCAATGTAAGGGACATTCTTCTCACTGATCACCAATGTAAGGAACATTCTTCCCACTGATCACCAATGTAAGGGACATTCTTCTCACTGATCACCAATGTAAGGAACATTCTTCTCACTGATCACCAATGTAAGGGACATTCTTCCCACTGATCACCAATGTAAGGGACATTCTTCCCACTGATCACCAATGTAAGGGACATTCTTCTCACTGATCACCAATGTAAGGGACATTCTTCTCACTGATCACCAATGTAAGGGACATTCTTCCCACTGATCACCAATGTAAGGGACATTCTTCTCACTGATCACCAATGTAAGGAGCATTCTTCTCACTGATCACCAATGTAAGGGACATTTTTCTCACTGATCACCAATGTAAGGGACATTCTTCTCACTGATCACCAATGTAAGGGACATTCTTCCCACTGATCACCAATGTAAGGGACATTCTTCCCACTGATCACCAATGTAAGGGACATTCTTCCCACTGATCACCAATGTAAGGGGCATTCTTCCCACTGATCACCAATGTAAGGAACATTCTTCTCACTGATCACCAATGTAAGGGACATTCTTCCCACTGATCACCAATGTAAGGGGGACATTCTTCCCACTGATCACCAATGTAAGGGACATTCTTCCCACTGATCACCAATGTAAGGGACATTCTTCTCACTGATCACCAATGTAAGGGACATTCTTCTCACTGATCACCAATGTAAGGAAATTCTTCTCACTGATCACCAATGTAAGGGACATTCTTCTCACTGATCACCAATGTAAGGGACATTCTTCCCACTGATCACCAATGTAAGGGACATTCTTCTCACTGATCACCAATGTAAGGAATATTCTTCTCACTGATCACCAATGTAAGGGACATTCTTCTCACTGATCACCAATGTAAGGGACATTCTTCCCACTGATCACCAATGTAAGGGACATTCTTCTCACTGATCACCAATGTAAGGAACATTCTTCTCACTGATCACCAATGTAAGGGACATTCTTCTCACTGATCACCAATGTAAGGGACATTCTTCCCACTGATCACCAATGTAAGGGGACATTCTTCCACTGATCACCAATGTAAGGGGACATTCTTCCCACTGATCACCAATGTAAGGGACATTCTTCCCACTGATCACCAATGTAAGGGACATTCTTCTCACTGATCACCAATGTAAGGGACATTCTTCTCACTGATCACCAATGTAAGGAATATTCTTCTCACTGATCACCAATGTAAGGAACATTCTTCTCACTGATCACCAATGTAAGGGACATTCTTCCCGCTGATCACCAATGTAAGGGACATTCTTCCCACTGATCACCAATGTAAGGGACATTCTTCTCACTGATCACCAATGTAAGGGACATTCTTCTCACTGATCACCAATGTAAGAGACATTCTTCTCACTGATCACCAATGTAAGGAATATTCTTCTCATTGATCACCAATGTAAGGAACATTCTTCTCACTGATCACCAATGTAAGGGACATTCTTCCCGCTGATCACCAATGTAAGGGACATTCTTCCCACTGATCACCAATGTAAGGGACATTCTTCTCACTGATCACCAATGTAAGGGACATTCTTCTCACTGATCACCAATGTAAGAGACATTCTTCTCACTGATCACCAATGTAAGGAACATTCTTCCCAATTTTGTTTATTAAAAGTCTTGCAAACAAAAAGCATAAAATCACTATAAGATATACATAAATATACACATATTTACATAAATGAAAATAAATATAGCAAATCTGCTCTCAAACAAAAGACTTTACAGCAAAGCAAAAATCATGTAATCATTGGGAAAATAAATCTTAATACAAACTCACACCACTACACCAGACAAACCTGCAAGGTCAAGAAACAAACCCGCACCCATTATGCATGCAGCCCTTCTAAGAAACGTCCAACACCATGCATCCACCTATTTCTACCTCAATTACCCGCCGGCGCGTTACCATATCGGTTTCAAAAAGTACCGCAACTCCGCTGCAGGGCTCAGCCGCAAGAGACCAAAAGGAGGGACCGCCTCTCCACTCCCTTTTTGCCAGGTGGACATCGGCCAAAGTATGGAGCCAGGTCTCTTGCAAAAATAAAATCTCGGCATCAAACTCGCTGAGCAAAAATAAGGCCATATCACGAGCTCTTGCAGATTTAATGCTGGCGACATTAATGGTCGCCACCTTTATCGGAGGGGGAACTGCCATCAGGATGATTGGGGTAGTCGTTTCTTGACCTTCACCACACTCTCATCACCAGAAACCGCTCTCTTCAAACAACGTGACTCCCCCTCATCCATAGATGAAAAAGAAGAAGACAAAGACATCTTTTCACCTGACAACACATTAAAGGTGTTACCAAGGGGAACCCCTCCTGGATCCGACTCTGAGGAAGAGACGACCAGTTTTCTTGTCTTTCTCTTCATTTTTTTCCTCCTCCTAATCTTCTCCCACCCCTCCTCATCCGAATCCCCATCAATGGAATGTGAAACATGGGGTACGGACACCCTTCCATCAGCCCCACCCCCATCCAGCACCCCCACATTCCCCTGACCACGCTTGCGCTGCCGAGGGGCAGGGACTGGAGGCTGAGTGGGAAGATCCGCTAAACCTGCCCCCCCAGCAGCCTCCGCCAGTCTGGAGGATCTACGAATAGATGGACTAGGGACAGGAGGGACAGATTTAGGGACCACATCTCTAGGGGGAACAGAAACAGATGTCACAGACACAGAAGGGACAGACTCAGGGACCACATCACTAAGGGGAACAGAAACAGATGTCACAGACACAGGAGGGACAGACTCAGGGACCACATCACTAGGGGGAACAGAAACAGATGTCACAGACACAGGAGGGACAACAACAGTTTCAGTGGCCTCATCCTCCTTATCCAGCCTCTGCAGCTCAGCCTCCAACCCTGGCAGGTTATGTAATGCCTCCGGGCATTGACTGTACGGGTGACCAAGTTTTTGGCACAAATTGCACCGAATGTCAGTACAGTCTTTAGCCAAATGGCCAAGCTCCTGGCACAAAGAACATTTCTTGCGGGTGCAGGTGGAGGCAAAATGGCCCTTGTCACCACATTTATTGCACACCTTAGGCTGACCCTGGTAAAAAATGGTCAGCCTGTCCCTCCCCAGAAAGGCTGAACAGGGCAGATGTTGAACAACATTTCCCTGCACCCCCAATTTTAGTGACACTGTCCAGGCCCCTGTCCATATCCCATGCTGATCAAGGACCTTCCGCAGTGGAGCGAGGACCTCACCATATCGGCGTAACCATACTACCAAATCAGCCTCTGGGATGGATTCGTTACGCACGAGGATCGTCACTGATTTTATTAGAGGCTGCCTGGAAACCACCTTTGGCATCCAACCATTCCACTGCGGAAGGTCCCTGCGCCCCCTAAAACGTTCCCAAAATAAATCCAGACCCTCAGGCTTTACAAAGGACAAATCAAATTCCCAACTCCCAACGGGACAAATCAAAGCAAAAATGTCTGCGACTTTGAACCCCATTTCCAGGATCAACTCTGCCACCCTCCCCCTTACTGGTGGGGTCCCCTCCCCCTCCCACTTCAACTGGACCACATTTCTCCGCTTATACCCACCAACCATCCCACCACTAAACCCCCCCAAATTGTGACCACCAACATTTGCACCATTCCCCCCACCCTCCCTGGTGCGATTCCCCAAAACCGACGCGTAACTCCCAGCAGATAAACCATTGGTTTGTTTTGAACCATCTGACACATTTGCAGCAGATATCGATTGCACAGATTTGGTCTGAACAATCGGTGAGTCTTTCCTCTGCTGAGCAGGGGGAGGAATGTCATTTTTATTTTTCCCAGCAGTATTAACCCCTTCACCACCCACCACATCCATTGTTTTATCATTACTGTCATTCTTAGAACTTGCTGGAATATTCACAGTTCCTGCAGGCTTCCCAGCAGTGTCAGTTCCCACTGCTGTGCTTGTAGAAGCTTCAGCTGGTCGGTTCTCTTCTGTCAGGACAGGGTTGTCATCAGGGGATAGTGCAGGCTGGTCTGACACTGCAACAGGTGAAACCTCCATTGCTTCTTCCACTACACATGGTGCAATATGCTGATCCCCTCCCCCACCACAGGGAGGCTCAGGTGAGGCAATCTCATTGCTAGTAACAGGCATACCTTGTACAGAGGAACTACAGGTCCCAGCAGAAACTCCAGGCAGCGCTCTGCACAAGGCCTTCCCTTTCTGCTCCTCAGTCAGGACACCGTCCACCACAGCAGGTTGGGCAGACATCTTGGAAGACAGTGCGGCGTGCTGAGATTTCTCCACCTGTACTGGCTTGGCTTCAGGGACTTCTGTATTAGCAGGCTTGTTTGCTCTTAGGGGTGACTCCATCTCCTGGATACATTTCAGGGTGCCATGCCCACTCTCAACCCCCTGGCTGGTTGCCATCGGCGATTCCAAGCCCTGACATGGAGGGAGAGGTGCAGAGGCAGATGGACCCGGGTCATCCATTATCTGAGGCTCTCGCTGGTCCCTGGAACTTGCTGTCTGGCTGGCAAATCTCCTCTCATTATCAAACTTTTCTCCACTTTTATCTTTCAGCTTTTCCAATAATAAAGATTGTTCCTTTACCTTTTCCTCCAATTCCTGCAACTCAGGCTTCATGGCCAAACGATTTTTACTCCAGGCCTGGAAGTACTTGATTTTGAAAGATTTGTGTTCAGCCTTCAAAATTTTAAGTTTTTCTTCAGCTCTTCCAATCGCCCTAAAACGATCAATGCTCTTCTGACTGAAGACATTTGCATCCACAGCAGGGCCTGGATCTACAGACAGATCCTCCACCTCCTCCTCACTAGGCCCCGTATCATCAGGGGGATCCGTCCCGGGGCCTCCCCCAGGATCAGGCATTATTCCTGGGCCAAGCTAGCAGGCAAGGCCCAGGCTTGGAAAAGGTTGGATCTCTCAGAGAGCTCCTTGGGTGTGTCCTCCTCCTTCTTCCCACTGATCACCAATGTAAGGGACATTCTTCTCACTGATCACCAATGTAAGGGACATTCTTCTCACTGATCACCAATGTAAGGAACATTCTTCTCACTGATCACCAATGTAAGGACATTCTTCCCACTGATCACCAATGTAAGGACATTCTTCTCACTGATCACCAATGTAAGGGACATTCTTCTCACTGATCACCAATGTAAGGGACATTCTTCTCACTGATCACCAATGTAAGGAACATTCTTCTCACTGATCACCAATGTAAGGAACATTCTTCTCACTGATCACCAATGTAAGGGACATTCTTCTCACTGATCACCAATGTAAGTGACATTCTTCTCACTGATCACCAATGTAAGGGACATTCTTCCCACTGATCACCAATGTAAGGGACATTCTTCCCACTGATCACCAATGTAAGGGACATTCTTCTCACTGATCACCAATGTAAGGACATTCTTCCCACTGATCACCAATGTAAGGAACATTCTTCCCACTGATCACCAATGTAAGGACATTCTTCCCACTGATCACCAATGTAAGGAATATTCTTCTCACTGATCACCAATGTAAGGGACATTCTTCTCACTGATCACCAATGTAAGGGACATTCTTCTCACTGATCACCAATGTAAGGAACATTCTTCCCACTGATCACCAATGTAAGGGACATTCTTCCCACTGATCACCAATGTAAGGGACATTCTTCCCACTGATCACCAATGTAAGGAGAATTCTTCCCACTGATCACCAATGTAAGGAACATTCTTCTCACTGATCACCAATGTAAGGAACATTCTTCCCACTGATCACCAATGGAAAGGGACATTCTTCCCACTGATCACCAATGTAAGGGACATTCTTCCCACTGATCACCAATGTAAGGAACATTCTTCTCACTGATCACCAATGTAAGGAACATTCTTCCCACTGATCACCAATGTAAGGGACATTCTTCCCACTGATCACCAATGTAAGGGACATTCTTCTCACTGATCACCAATGTAAGGGAAATTCTTCCCACTGATCACCAATGTAAGGGACATTCTTCTCACTGATCACCAATGTAAGGGACATTCTTCCCACTGATCACCAATGTAAGGGACATTCTTCTCACTGATCACCAATGTAAGTGACATTCTTCTCACTGATCACCAATGTAAGGGACATTCTTCCCACTGATCACCAATGTAAGGGACATTCTTCCCACTGATCACCAATGTAAGGGACATTCTTCTCACTGATCACCAATGTAAGGACATTCTTCCCACTGATCACCAATGTAAGGAACATTCTTCCCACTGATCACCAATGTAAGGACATTCTTCCCACTGATCACCAATGTAAGGAACATTCTTCCCACTGATCACCAATGTAAGGAACATTCTTCCCACTGATCACCAATGTAAGGGACATTCTTCCCACTGATCACCAATGTAAGGGACATTCTTCCCACTGATCACCAATGTAAGGAACATTCTTCCCACTGATCACCAATGTAAGGGACATTCTTCCCACTGATCACCAATGTAAGGAATATTCTTCTCACTGATCACCAATGTAAGGGACATTCTTCTCACTGATCACCAATGTAAGGGACATTCTTCTCACTGATCACCAATGTAAGGAACATTCTTCCCACTGATCACCAATGTAAGGAACATTCTTCTCACTGATCACCAATGTAAGGAACATTCTTCCCACTGATCACCAATGTAAGGGACATTCTTCCCACTGATCACCAATGTAAGGGACATTCTTCTCACTGATCACCAATGTAAGGGAAATTCTTCTATGTGGCCACCAATGTAAGGAACATTCTTCTCACTGATCACCAATGTAAGGAACATTCTTCTCACTGATCACCAATGTAAGGAACATTCCTTCTCACTGATCACCAATGTAAGGAACATTCTTCTCACTGATCACCAATGTAAGGGACATTCTTCTCACTGATCACCAATGTAAGGAACATTCTTCCCACTGATCACCAATGTAAGGAACATTCTTCTCACTGATCACCAATGTAAGGAACATTCTTCTCACTGATCACCAATGTAAGGGACATTCTTCTCACTGATCACCAATGTAAGGGACATTCTTCTCACTGATCACCAATGTAAGGAACATTCTTCCCACTGATCACCAATGTAAGGAACATTCTTCTCACTGATCACCAATGTAAGGGACATTCTTCTCACTGATCACCAATGTAAGGGACATTCTTCCCACTGATCACCAATGTAAGGGACATTCTTCTCACTGATCACCAATGTAAGGGACATTCTTCCCACTGATCACCAATGTAAGGAACATTCTTCTCACTGATCACCAATGTAAGGAACATTCTTCTCACTGATCACCAATGTAAGGGACATTCTTCTCACTGATCACCAATGTAAGGAACATTCTTCTCACTGATCACCAATGTAAGGAACATTCTTCCCACTGATCACCAATGTAAGGGACATTCTTCCCACTGATCACCAATGTAAGGAACATTCTTCTCACTGATCACCAATGTAAGGGACATTCTTCTCACTGATCACCAATGTAAGGAACATTCTTCCCACTGATCACCAATGTAAGGAACATTCTTCTCACTGATCACCAATGTAAGGAACATTCTTCTCACTGATCACCAATGTAAGGGACATTCTTCTCACTGATCACCAATGTAAGGAACATTCTTCCCACTGATCACCAATGTAAGGAACATTCTTCTCACTGATCACCAATGTAAGGGACATTCTTCTCACTGATCACCAATGTAAGGGACATTCTTCCCACTGATCACCAATGTAAGGGACATTCTTCCCACTGATCACCAATGTAAGGAACATTCTTCTCACTGATCACCAATGTAAGGAACATTCTTCTCACTGATCACCAATGTAAGGGACATTCTTCTCACTGATCACCAATGTAAGGAACATTCTTCTCACTGATCACCAATGTAAGGGACATTCTTCTCACTGATCACCAATGTAAGGAACATTCTTCTCACTGATCACCAATGTAAGGGACACTCCTCTCACTGATCACCAATGTAAGGACCATTCTTCTCACTGATCACCAATGTAAGGAACATTCTTCTCACTGATCACCAATGTAAGGGACATTCTTCTCACTGATCACCAATGTAAGGAACATTCTTCTCACTGATCACCAATGTAAGGGACATTCTTCCCACTGATCACCAATGTAAGGGACATTCTTCCCACTGATCACCAATGTAAGGGAAAGTCTTCTATGTGGCCACCAATGTAGGATGCATTTTTCTCCTTAACCTAAATGAATTGGTGTCAGTAGGGTTTCCCCAAGACCAATAAATGTTTTATGGGTTCCTCTAGGGGGGTGAGCTCAGCTCTTCCCCCTCAGTGCAGCTCTCTCCACAAGTACAGATTTACCTCCAGTACACCCACACCCCATTACAGCTTTCCTCCTTCAGTACAGCTCTTCCCCCTCAGTACATCTCTTCCCCCTCAGTACAGCTCTGTCCCCTCAGTACAGCTCTTACCCCTCAGTACAGCTCTTCCCCCTCAGTACAGCTCTGCCCCCTCAGTACAGCTCTTACCCCTCAGTACAGCTCTTCCCCCTCAGTACAGCTCTGCCCCCTCAATACAGCTCTTACCCCTCAGTACAGCTCTTACCCCTCAGTACAGCTCTTACCCCTCAGTACAGCTCTTCCCCCTCAGTACAGCTCTGCCCCCTCAATACAGCTCTTACCCCTCAGTACAGCTCTTACCCCTCAGTACAGCTCTTCCCCCTCAGTACAGCTCTTACCCCTCAGTACAGCTCTTCCCCCTCCATACAGCTCGTACCCCTCAGTACAGCTCTGCCCCCCTCTGGTACAACTCTGTCCCCTTAGAACTGCCCCCCCCCCCAAAAAAAAATTGCTGTACCGTAGTACAGCTCTAGAATGGCGCCTCAATACACTTTGCATTGGGAACTATGATTCATGTCTAATGTGACAATCCATCTCTGGCCGCTTCTGTATTAATGTGAATGGGGTTAAATAAATGGCCCTGCAGCACAGGGCGGCACGCACGTCGCCATGCATTGTGATAATAAATGGCCCTGCAGCACAGGGCGGCACGCACGTCGCCATGCATTGTGATAATAAATGGCACTGCAGCACAGGGCGGCACGCACGTCGCCATGCATTGTGATAATAAATGGCACTGCAGCACAGGGCGGCACGCACGTCGCCATGCATTGTGATAATAAATGGCACTGCAGCACAAGGCGGCACGCACGTCGCCATGCATTGTGATATTCATGTTACCCTAAGGCACAGATCTGAGGGAATTCCAAATCCTTATTATCGTACTTCTCTCTCCCTTACCTATCAGGAGTCATCATGGCCAGGTGGTGGATCCCCCAACCCTCCTCCACCCTGATCTGCTTGCTGTCATCTCTCTGCACCGGACTCCTCTTCATCACCATAATCCTCCTCGTCACCATCACACGTGAGTCCATGCTTGCTGTCTCTCGACACAGACACTACAGTCACATTCTATCTATGCTGTAAGAATTGTAAACGACACCCCTTCTCAATAGCTTATAGGGGGGGTGCAGTGTGATTTGGCGAAAATAACTCATACAGTCAGGTACAGTATAAAACACAGCAGCAATAGTCAGCACGCCGCTCCTCCCTACACGTTTCGTCACAATTGACGTCATCCTGGGACAGGACAACGCCAGTTGTGACGAAACGCGTAGGGAGGAGCGGCGTGCTGACATCACCGCGTAAATGCAAGTCCTGGAAGCCGGCCTTCTCGACTATTTATACATGCTATTTTTAATCTACGCCAATTAGAAGTGTAATCTTGTCTTTTAACCCAATAAATTGTTAAGGATTTACGCTATGCAAGCCTTCTGTTCTTACATGGGGACCAATCGATTGTTCCTAATATTGAGGACATCCATAGAGGGAGATGCTGAGAGACTTGCTGATAAGCACAGAGACCCAGGGCTGGGAGATAAGCCACAGGCGTTCTTTGATCTCCCATAATAAGGAATCCATCTTAGCTGGTAAGCGGCAGAGATTTTTAAAGGTGGAGGACCTTTCCTATTATATCTTCTCACTTCTTCTTCTTGGGTGTCTTGATCATATGTCACCGAGGAGGAATTCATTGAAGAATTCCAGATGGATTATTGTTTTGGTTTACATATTTTTTTCTTCAGAATCGCATTTGAGCAATTTAGACCCACAGAGTGTTTTTATAGCCTTTTGATAGCTATATATTTTGTACACGTTCTTTATGGTTTATAAGTCACATGATCAAACCAGCATCATATATCAGCTCAGCTTATTTTTTTTATTTCTCTTTATTTATTGTGTGTGTCTCACATGAAGTCGTAGAAGCTTCTTATTCACCTTTCATCACTTTAGAATACCCACTTCTATAAAAATGTGCAAAACTAGGTAACCAGGGCCTCAAATAGGCTCTGCCTGACCCAAGATGGCTGCCAGACCCACATGGGGCAACACTATCTTTTCCTATCACGAGTGATGTCCCTAGCAAATGGGGTCTTTTTCCCTGTGCTACCCACTCCTATAAAAGTGTGGGAACCAGGGCCTCAAATAGGCTCTGCCTGACCCAAGATGGCCACCAGACCCACACGGGGCAACACTACCCTTTCCTATCACTAGTGATGTCCCTAGGAAATGGGGTCTCTTTCCCTGTGCTACCCTCTCCTGTAAAAGTGTGCAAAACTTTTAGAGGAGAGGGTAAATAGGCTCTGACTGACACAAGATGGCTGCCAGAGCCACATGGGGCAACAGCATCCAACTGGATTGTTTCCCCAGAAAACCATAGAGGAACCCTGTTCCTCATTCCTCAGAACCGCTACAGCTGAGCGCCATCTGCAGTGGAGAAAACAGACTGCGCCTGCCTACTGTACCGATCTCGGCTTGTCCCCGACTATTCCTGTTTGCCTGTGATCCTGACCTTTGGCCTGTCCTTTGTTTATCCTTGCCGGCTTGTCGCCCCGACCTCGGCTTACCCCTCACTATCTCTTGTATCCTGAGTGGCTGCTTCCCCTTTCTCCTCTATGCCCTACGGAGCGTGAGCTGGGGCACTCTGGGGGCCGTGACCTGGATTCAGTTGCAGCTAAGGCCATCCTCACCACTAGAGGCTCTGGTGAATACCAGCCGCATCTTAGACTCCGCGCCCCTGGGGAATCATGGGCTCCAGTATCCTGTGGGATCCCTGTTTGTGCTCCAGTGGACCTTCCCTCCATATCCACTCTGTGGTCCATCCGCAGCAGTCTGCCATAGGGTCCACTACCTTGACTCCAACGGGGTGCATCTGTCATCTGGCCACAGGTCACCTGACACCCGGATTTGGAGGGACTGTCCCTGATTTGGAGGGACTGTCCCTGATTTGGAGAGACTGTCCAGGATTTGGAGGGACCGTCCCGGATTTGGAAGGACCGTCCCGGATTTGGAGGGACCGTCCCTGATTTGGAGGGGCTGTCCTGGATTTGGAGGGGCTGTCCTGGATTTGGAGGGACTGTCCTGGATTTGGAGGGACTATCCTGGATTTGGAGGGACTGTTCCAGATTTGGAGGGATGTCCCGGATTTGGAGGGACCGTTCCGGATTTGGAGGGACCGTCCCTGATTTGGAGGGGCTGTCCCTGATTTGGAGGGGCTGTCCCTGATTTGGAGGGGCTGTCCTGGATTTGGAGGGGCTGTCCCTGATTTGGAGGGATGTCCCGGATTTGAAGGGACCGTTCCGGATTTGGAGGGACCGTCCCTGATTTGGAGGGACCGTCCCTGATTTGGAGGGGCTGTCCCTGATTTGGAGGGGCTGTCCTGGATTTGGAGGGGCTGTCCTGGATTTGGAGGGACTGTCCTGGATTTGGAGGGACTATCCTGGATTTGGAGGGACTGTCCCGGATTTGGAGGGACGTCCCTGATTTCGAGGGACTGTCCTGGATTTGGAGGGACTGTCCCGTTAGGAGGGACTGTCCCAGATTTGGAGGGACTGTCCCAGATTTGGAGAGACTGTCCTGGATTTGGAGGGACTGTTCTGGATTTGGAGGGACTTTCCCGGATTTGGAGGGACTGTCCTGGATTTGGAGGGACTGTCCTAGATTTGGAGGGACTGTCCCGGATTTGGAGGGACTGTTCCTGATTTGGAGAGACTGTCCCGGATTTGGACGGGCTATCCCGGATTTGGAGTGACTGTCCTTGATTTGGAGGGACTGTCCTGGATTTGGAGGGACTGTCCTAGATTTGGAGGGACTGTCCCGGATTTGGAGGGACTGTTCCTGATTTGGAGAGACTGTCCCGGATTTGGACGGGCTATCCCGGATTTGGAGTGACTGTCCTTGATTTGGAGGGACTGTCCCGGATTTGGAGGGACTGTCCTGGATTGGATTGGATTACCCTTTCTTTATGGTGAATTCTCCTTTAAGGGGGTGTGGCAGGGGGCGTGTCCTATTTGTTAGTAGGTGTCCCTCATTCCCATCTTCTGGGTGACATTGATGGGAAGCTTCGTCCTCCAAGACTGTTCTGTCTATCATAGGAGGCGGGGCTTTTTATTAAAGAGGCCGCCAAGTAAACAGATTCTCCTGTATGTAATCTGTGGGTGCTCGTCCCGCCCCCTCCCTGTCCCCTCCGCGGTTGCAGATAGGCATGGACCAGGCTGCACTGATGGCAATGGTGAGGCTGCATTTATGGCAATGGTGAGGCTGCATTCATGGCAATGGTGAGGATGCATTCATGGCAATGGGGAGGCTGCATTCATGGCAATGGTGAGGATGCATTCATGGCAATGGGGAGGCTGCATTCACGGCCATGGGGAGGCTGCATTCATGGCAATGGGGAGGCTGAATTCGTGGCAATGGGAAGGCTGAATTCAAGGCAATGGTGGGGCTGCATTCATGGCAATGGGGAGGATGCATGCATGGCAATGAGGAGGATGCATTCGTGGCAATGGGGAGGCTGCATTCATGGCAATGGGGAGGATGCATTCATGGCAATGGTGAGGATGCATTCATGGCAATGGGGAGGCTGCATTCATGGCAATGGTGAGGATGCATTCATGGCAATGGGGAGGCTGCATTCATGGCAATGGGGAGGATGCATGCATGGCAATGAGGAGGCTGCATTCGTGGCAATGGGGTGGCTGAATTCAAGGTAATGGTGGGGTTGCATTCATGGCAATGGGGAGGCTGCATTCATGGCAATGGGAAGGCTGCATTCATGGCAATGGGGAGGCATGCCAATGGTGAGGCTGCATTCATGGCAATGGTGGGGCTGCATTCATGGCAATGTTGGGACTGCATTCATGGAAATGGTGGGGCTGCATTCATGGAAATTGGGAGGCTGCATTCATGGCAATGGTGGGGTTGCATTCATGGCAATGGTGGGGCTGCATTCATGGAAATTGGGAGGCTGCATTCATGGCAATGGTGGGGCTGCATTCATGGTGGGGCTGCATTCATGGCAATGGTGGGGCTGCATTCATGGCAATGGGAAGGCTGCATTCATGGCAATGGTGGGGCTGCATTCATGGCAATGGTGGGGCTGCATTCATGGCAATGGTGGGGCTGCATTCATGGCAATGGTGAGGCCGCATTCATGGTGTGGTGAGTGTTATCTGCCGATAAATACGGTATATCCAGATAACACTCCTGAGCTCATCAGTAGTCCTGAGCGGCATTTGGGGATTGGTTGGGGCCACAAAAGATATATCTACAGATAGATAGATACAAATAACACGCCCCCGAGCTCATCTCTCCACCAATCACAGCCACAAAGGCCAGAGAATTCTTGGTGCTCGGAGGAACACACTTACACCGAATTGTAATGGTTCAAAGAATTCCTTTGCCTAGGCGCTCCCGATCTCAATGCACTTCCTTTGCCTAGGCGCTCCCGATCTCAATGCACTTCCCTTGCCTAGGCACTCCCGATCTCAATACACTTCCTTTGCCTAGGCACTCCCGATCTCAATGCACTTCCCTTGCCTAGGCACTCCCGATCTCAATACACTTCCTTTGCCTAGGCGCTCCCGATCTCAATGCACTTCCTTTGCCTAGGCACTCCCGATCTCAATGCACTTCCTTTGCCTAGGCGCTCCCGATCTCAATGCACTTCCTTTGCCTAGGCACTCCCGATCTCAATACACTTCCTTTGCCTAGGCACTCCCGATCTCAATACACTTCCTTTGCCTAGGCACTCCCGATCTCAATGCACTTCCTTTGCCTAGGCACTCCCAATCTCAATACACTTCCTTTGCCTAGGCACTCCCGATCTCAATACACTTCCTTTGCCTAGGCACTCCCGATCTCAATACACTTCCTTTGCCTAGGCACTCCCGATCTCAATGCACTTCCTTTGCCTAGGCACTCCCGATCTCAATACACTTCCTTTGCCTAGGCACTCCCAATCTCAATACACTTCCTTTGCCTAGGCACTCCCGATCTCAATGCACTTCCTTTGCCTAGGCACTCCCGATCTCAATACACTTCCTTTGCCTAGGCACTCCCGATCTCAATGCACTTCCTTTGCCTAGGCACTCCCGATCTCAATACACTTCCTTTGCCTAGGCACTCCCAATCTCAATACACTTCCTTTGCCTAGGCACTCCCGATCTCAATGCACTTCCTTTGCCTAGGCACTCCCGATCTCAATACACTTCCTTTGCCTAGGCACTCCCGATCTCAATGCACTTCCTTTGCCTAGGCACTCCCGATCTCAATGCACTTCCCTTGCCTAGGCACTCCCGATCTCAATACACTTCCTTTGCCTAGGCGCTCCCGATCTCAATACACTTCCTTTGCCTAGGCACTCCCGATCTCAATGCACTTCCCTTGCCTAGGCACTCCCGATCTCAATACACTTCCTTTGCCTAGGCGCTCCCGATCTCAATACACTTCCTTTGCCTAGGCACTCCCGATCTCAATGCACTTCCTTTGCCTAGGCACTCCCGATCTCAATGCACTTCCCTTGCCTAGGCGCTCCCGATCTCAATACACTTCCTTTGCCTAGGCACTCCCGATCTCAATGCACTTCCTTTGCCTAGGCACTCCCGATCTCAATGCACTTCCTTTGCCTAGGCACTCCCGATCTCAATACACTTCCTTTGCCTAGGCACTCCCGATCTCAATGCACTTCCCTTGCCTAGGCACTCCCGATCTCAATGCACTTCCTTTGCCTAGGCGCTCCCGATCTCAATACACTTCCTTTGCCTAGGCACTCCCGATCTCAATACACTTCCTTTGCCTAGGCGCTCCCGATCTCAATGCACTTCCTTTGCCTAGGCACTCCCGATCTCAATGCACTTCCTTTGCCTAGGCGCTCCCGATCTCAATACACTTCCTTTGCCTAGGCACTCTCGATCTCAATGCACTTCCTTTGCCTAGGCGCTCCCGATCTCAATGCACTTCCTTTGCCTAGGCACTCCCGATCTCAATGCACTTCCCTTGCCTAGGCACTCCCGATCTCAATGCACTTCCTTTGCCTAGGCACTCCCGATGTCAATACACTTCCTTTGCCTAGGCACTCCCGATCTCAATGCACTTCCTTTGCCTAGGCACTCCCGATCTCAATACACTTCCTTTGCCTAGGCGCTCCCGATCTCAATACACTTCCTTTGCCTAGGCGCTCCCGATCTCAATGCACTTCCTTTGCCTAGGCACTCCCGATCTCAATGCACTTCCTTTGCCTAGGCACTCCCAATCTCAATACACTTCCTTTGCCTAGGCACTCCCAATCTCAATACACTTCCTTTGCCTAGGCACTCCCGATCTCAATACACTTCCTTTGCCTAGGCACTCCCGATCTCAATGCACTTCCCTTGCCTAGGCACTCCCGATCTCAATGCACTTCCCTTGCCTAGGCGCTCCCGATCTCAATGCACTTCCTTTGCCTAGGCACTCCCGATCTCAATGCACTTCCTTTGCCTAGGCGCTCCCGATCTCAATACACTTCCTTTGCCTAGGCACTCCCGATCTCAATACACTTCCTTTGCCTAGGCACTCCCGATCTCAATGCACTTCCTTTGCCTAGGCACTCCCGATCTCAATGCACTTCCTTTGCCTAGGCGCTCCCGATCTCAATACACTTCCTTTGCCTAGGCACTCCCGATCTCAATGCACTTCCTTTGCCTAGGCACTCCCGATCTCAATGCACTTCCTTTGCCTAGGCACTCCCAATCTCAATACACTTCCTTTGCCTAGGCACTCCCGATCTCAATACACTTCCTTTGCCTAGGCACTCCCGATCTCAATACACTTCCTTTGCCTAGGCACTCCCGATCTCAATGCACTTCCTTTGCCTAGGCACTCCCGATCTCAATACACTTCCTTTGCCTAGGCACTCCCAATCTCAATACACTTCCTTTGCCTAGGCACTCCCGATCTCAATGCACTTCCTTTGCCTAGGCACTCCCGATCTCAATACACTTCCTTTGCCTAGGCGCTCCCGATCTCAATGCACTTCCTTTGCCTAGGCACTCCCGATCTCAATGCACTTCCTTTGCCTAGGCACTCCCGATCTCAATGCACTTCCCTTGCCTAGGCACTCCCGATCTCAATGCACTTCCTTTGCCTAGGCACTCCCGATCTCAATGCACTTCCTTTGCCTAGGCACTCCCGATCTCAATACACTTCCTTTGCCTAGGCACTCCCGATCTCAATACACTTCCTTTGCCTAGGCACTCCCGATCTCAATGCACTTCCTTTGCCTAGGCACTCCCGATCTCAATGCACTTCCCTTGCCTAGGCACTCCCGATCTCAATACACTTCCTTTGCCTAGGCGCTCCCGATCTCAATACACTTCCTTTGCCTAGGCACTCCCGATCTCAATGCACTTCCTTTGCCTAGGCACTCCCGATCTCAATGCACTTCCTTTGCCTAGGCACTCCCGATCTCAATGCACTTCCCTTGCCTAGGCACTCCCGATCTCAATGCACTTCCTTTGCCTAGGCGCTCCCGATCTCAATGCACTTCCTTTGCCTAGGCGCTCCCGATCTCAATACACTTCCTTTGCCTAGGCACTCCCGATCTCAATACACTTCCTTTGCCTAGGCACTCCCGATCTCAATGCACTTCCTTTGCCTAGGCACTCCCGATCTCAATACACTTCCTTTGCCTAGGCACTCCCAATCTCAATACACTTCCTTTGCCTAGGCACTCCCGATCTCAATGCACTTCCTTTGCCTAGGCACTCCCGATCTCAATACACTTCCTTTGCCTAGGCGCTCCCGATCTCAATGCACTTCCTTTGCCTAGGCACTCCCGATCTCAATGCACTTCCTTTGCCTAGGCACTCCCGATCTCAATGCACTTCCTTTGCCTAGGCGCTCCCAATCTCAATACACTTCCTTTGCCTAGGCACTCCCGATCTCAATGCACTTCCCTTGCCTAGGCGCTCCCGATCTCAATGCACTTCCTTTGCCTAGGCGCTCCCGATCTCAATACACTTCCTTTGCCTAGGCACTCCCGATCTCAATACACTTCCTTTGCCTAGGCGCTCCCGATCTCAATGCACTTCCTTTGCCTAGGCACTCCCGATCTCAATGCACTTCCCTTGCCTAGGCACTCCCGATCTCAATGCACTTCCTTTGCCTAGGCACTCCCGATCTCAATGCACTTCCTTTGCCTAGGCACTCCCGATCTCAATACACTTCCTTTGCCTAGGCACTCCCGATCTCAATACACTTCCTTTGCCTAGGCACTCCCGATCTCAATGCACTTCCTTTGCCTAGGCACTCCCGATCTCAATGCACTTCCCTTGCCTAGGCACTCCCGATCTCAATACACTTCCTTTGCCTAGGCGCTCCCGATCTCAATACACTTCCTTTGCCTAGGCACTCCCGATCTCAATGCACTTCCTTTGCCTAGGCACTCCCGATCTCAATGCACTTCCTTTGCCTAGGCACTCCCGATCTCAATGCACTTCCCTTGCCTAGGCACTCCCGATCTCAATGCACTTCCTTTGCCTAGGCGCTCCCGATCTCAATACACTTCCTTTGCCTAGGCACTCCCGATCTCAATACACTTCCTTTGCCTAGGCGCTCCCGATCTCAATGCACTTCCTTTGCCTAGGCACTCCCGATCTCAATGCACTTCCTTTGCCTAGGCGCTCCCGATCTCAATACACTTCCTTTGCCTAGGCACTCTCGATCTCAATGCACTTCCTTTGCCTAGGCGCTCCCGATCTCAATGCACTTCCTTTGCCTAGGCACTCCCGATCTCAATGCACTTCCCTTGCCTAGGCACTCCCGATCTCAATACACTTCCTTTGCCTAGGCACTCCCGATCTCAATGCACTTCCTTTGCCTAGGCACTCCCGATCTCAATACACTTCCTTTGCCTAGGCACTCCCGATCTCAATACACTTCCTTTGCCTAGGCACTCCCGATCTCAATACACTTCCTTTGCCTAGGCACTCCCGATCTCAATGCACTTCCCTTGCCTAGGCACTCCCGATCTCAATGCACTTCCTTTGCCTAGGCACTCCCGATCTCAATACACTTCCTTTGCCTAGGCACTCCCGATCTCAATACACTTCCTTTGCCTAGGCACTCCCGATCTCAATACACTTCCTTTGCCTAGGCGCTCCCGATCTCAATACACTTCCTTTGCCTAGGCACTCCCGATCTCAATACACTTCCTTTGCCTAGGCACTCCCGATCTCAATGCACTTCCTTTGCCTAGGCACTCCCGATCTCAATGCACTTCCTTTGCCTAGGCGCTCCCGATCTCAATACACTTCCTTTGCCTAGGCACTCCCGATCTCAATACACTTCCTTTGCCTAGGCGCTCCCGATCTCAATGCACTTCCCTTGCCTAGGCACTCCCGATCTCAATACACTTCCTTTGCCTAGGCACTCCCGATCTCAATACACTTCCTTTGCCTAGGCACTCCCGATCTCAATGCACTTCCTTTGCCTAGGCACTCCCAATCTCAATACACTTCCTTTGCCTAGGCACTCCCGATCTCAATACACTTCCTTTGCCTAGGCACTCCCGATCTCAATACACTTCCTTTGCCTAGGCACTCCCGATCTCAATGCACTTCCTTTGCCTAGGCACTCCCGATCTCAATACACTTCCTTTGCCTAGGCACTCCCAATCTCAATACACTTCCTTTGCCTAGGCACTCCCGATCTCAATGCACTTCCTTTGCCTAGGCACTCCCGATCTCAATACACTTCCTTTGCCTAGGCGCTCCCGATCTCAATGCACTTCCTTTGCCTAGGCACTCCCGATCTCAATGCACTTCCTTTGCCTAGGCACTCCCGATCTCAATGCACTTCCTTTGCCTAGGCGCTCCCAATCTCAATACACTTCCTTTGCCTAGGCACTCCCGATCTCAATGCACTTCCCTTGCCTAGGCGCTCCCGATCTCAATGCACTTCCTTTGCCTAGGCGCTCCCGATCTCAATACACTTCCTTTGCCTAGGCACTCCCGATCTCAATACACTTCCTTTGCCTAGGCGCTCCCGATCTCAATGCACTTCCTTTGCCTAGGCACTCCCGATCTCAATGCACTTCCCTTGCCTAGGCACTCCCGATCTCAATACACTTCCTTTGCCTAGGCACTCCCGATCTCAATACACTTCCTTTGCCTAGGCACTCCCGATCTCAATACACTTCCTTTGCCTAGGCACTCCCGATCTCAATGCACTTCCTTTGCCTAGGCACTCCCGATCTCAATGCACTTCCCTTGCCTAGGCACTCCCGATCTCAATACACTTCCTTTGCCTAGGCGCTCCCGATCTCAATACACTTCCTTTGCCTAGGCACTCCCGATCTCAATGCACTTCCTTTGCCTAGGCACTCCCGATCTCAATGCACTTCCCTTGCCTAGGCGCTCCCGATCTCAATACACTTCCTTTGCCTAGGCACTCCCGATCTCAATGCACTTCCTTTGCCTAGGCACTCCCGATCTCAATGCACTTCCTTTGCCTAGGCACTCCCGATCTCAATGCACTTCCCTTGCCTAGGCACTCCCGATCTCAATGCACTTCCTTTGCCTAGGCGCTCCCGATCTCAATACACTTCCTTTGCCTAGGCACTCCCGATCTCAATACACTTCCTTTGCCTAGGCGCTCCCGATCTCAATGCACTTCCTTTGCCTAGGCACTCCCGATCTCAATGCACTTCCTTTGCCTAGGCGCTCCCGATCTCAATGCACTTCCTTTGCCTAGGCGCTCCCGATCTCAATACACTTCCTTTGCCTAGGCACTCTCGATCTCAATGCACTTCCTTTGCCTAGGCGCTCCCGATCTCAATGCACTTCCTTTGCCTAGGCACTCCCGATCTCAATGCACTTCCTTTGCCTAGGCACTCCCGATCTCAATACACTTCCTTTGCCTAGGCACTCCCGATCTCAATGCACTTCCCTTGCCTAGGCGCTCCCGATCTCAATGCACTTCCTTTGCCTAGGCACTCCCGATCTCAATGCACTTCCTTTGCCTAGGCGCTCCCGATCTCAATACACTTCCTTTGCCTAGGCACTCCCGATCTCAATGCACTTCCCTTGCCTAGGCACTCCCGATCTCAATACACTTCCTTTGCCTAGGCACTCCCGATCTCAATGCACTTCCTTTGCCTAGGCACTCCCGATCTCAATACACTTCCTTTGCCTAGGCACTCCCGATCTCAATACACTTCCTTTGCCTAGGCGCTCCCGATCTCAATACACTTCCTTTGCCTAGGCGCTCCCGATCTCAATGCACTTCCTTTGCCTAGGCACTCCCGATCTCAATGCACTTCCTTTGCCTAGGCACTCCCAATCTCAATACACTTCCTTTGCCTAGGCACTCCCAATCTCAATACACTTCCTTTGCCTAGGCACTCCCGATCTCAATACACTTCCTTTGCCTAGGCACTCCCGATCTCAATGCACTTCCCTTGCCTAGGCGCTCCCGATCTCAATACACTTCCTTTGCCTAGGCACTCCCGATCTCAATACACTTCCTTTGCCTAGGCACTCCCGATCTCAATGCACTTCCTTTGCCTAGGCACTCCCGATCTCAATGCACTTCCTTTGCCTAGGCGCTCCCGATCTCAATACACTTCCTTTGCCTAGGCACTCCCGATCTCAATACACTTCCTTTGCCTAGGCGCTCCCGATCTCAATACACTTCCTTTGCCTAGGCACTCCCGATCTCAATGCACTTCCTTTGCCTAGGCGCTCCCAATCTCAATGCACTTCCTTTGCCTAGGCACTCCCGATCTCAATGCACTTCCCTTGCCTAGGCACTCCCGATCTCAATGCACTTCCTTTGCCTAGGCACTCCCGATCTCAATGCACTTCCTTTGCCTAGGCACTCCCGATCTCAATACACTTCCCTTGCCTAGGCACTCCCGATCTCAATGCACTTCCCTTGCCTAGGCACTCCCGATCTCAATACACTTCCTTTGCCTAGGCACTCCCGATCTCAATGCACTTCCTTTGCCTAGGCACTCCCGATCTCAATGCACTTCCTTTGCCTAGGCGCTCCCCATCTCAATGCACTTCCTTTGCCTAGGCACTCCCGATCTCAATGCACTTCCCTTGCCTAGGCACTCCCGATCTCAATGCACTTCCTTTGCCTAGGCGCTCCCGATCTCAATGCACTTCCCTTGCCTAGGCACTCCCGATCTCAATGCACTTCCCTTGCCTAGGCACTCCCGATCTCAATGCACTTCCCTTGCCTAGGCACTCCCGATCTCAATACACTTCCTTTGCCTAGGCACTCCCGATCTCAATACACTTCCCTTGCCTAGGCGCTCCCGATCTCAATGCACTTCCCTTGCCTAGGCGCTCCCGATCTCAATGCACTTCCTTTGCCTAGGCACTCCCGATCTCAATACACTTCCTTTGCCTAGGCACTCCCGATCTCAATGCACTTCCTTTGCCTAGGCGCTCCCGATCTCAATGCACTTCCCTTGCCTAGGCGCTCCCGATCTCAATGCACTTCCTTTGCCTAGGCGCTCCCGATCTCAATGCACTTCCTTTGCCTAGGCACTCCCAATCTCAATACACTTCCTTTGCCTAGGCACTCCCGATCTCAATGCACTTCCTTTGCCTAGGCGCTCCCGATCTCAATACACTTCCTTTGCCTAGGCACTCCCGATCTCAATACACTTCCTTTGCCTAGGCACTCCCGATCTCAATGCACTTCCCTTGCCTAGGCACTCCCGATCTCAATGCACTTCCTTTGCCTAGGCACTCCCGATCTCAATGCACTTCCTTTGCCTAGGCACTCCCGATCTCAATGCACTTCCTTTGCCTAGGCGCTCCCGATCTCAATGCACTTCCCTTGCCTAGGCACTCCCGATCTCAATGCACTTCCTTTGCCTAGGCGCTCCCGATCTCAATACACTTCCTTTGCCTAGGCACTCCCGATCTCAATACACTTCCTTTGCCTAGGCGCTCCCGATCTCAATGCACTTCCCTTGCCTAGGCACTCCCGATCTCAATGCACTTCCTTTGCCTAGGCGCTCCCGATCTCAATACACTTCCTTTGCCTAGGCACTCCCGATCTCAATACACTTCCTTTGCCTAGGCACTCCCGATCTCAATACACTTCCTTTGCCTAGGCGCTCCCGATCTCAATACACTTCCTTTGCCTAGGCACTCCCGATCTCAATGCACTTCCTTTGCCTAGGCACTCCCGATCTCAATGCACTTCCTTTGCCTAGGCACTCCCGATCTCAATGCACTTCCTTTGCCTAGGCGCTCCCGATCTCAATGCACTTCCTTTGCCTAGGCACTCCCGATCTCAATGCACTTCCCTTGCCTAGGCACTCCCGATCTCAATACACTTCCTTTGCCTAGGCACTCCCGATCTCAATGCACTTCCTTTGCCTAGGCACTCCCGATCTCAATGCACTTCCCTTGCCTAGGCACTCCCGATCTCAATGCACTTCCTTTGCCTAGGCGCTCCCGATCTCAATGCACTTCCTTTGCCTAGGCACTCCCGATCTCAATGCACTTCCCTTGCCTAGGCACTCCCGATCTCAATGCACTTCCTTTGCCTAGGCGCTCCCGATCTCAATGCACTTCCTTTGCCTAGGCACTCCCGATCTCAATGCACTTCCTTTGCCTAGGCACTCCCGATCTCAATGCACTTCCTTTGCCTAGGCACTCCCGATCTCAATGCACTTCCCTTGCCTAGGCACTCCCGATCTCAATGCACTTCCCTTGCCTAGGCACTCCCGATCTCAATACACTTCCTTTGCCTAGGCGCTCCCAATCTCAATGCACTTCCCTTGCCTAGGCACTCCCGATCTCAATACACTTCCTTTGCCTAGGCGCTCTCGATCTCAATGCACTTCCTTTGCCTAGGCGCTCCCGATCTCAATGCACTTCCTTTGCCTAGGCACTCCCGATCTCAATGCACTTCCCTTGCCTAGGCACTCCCGATCTCAATGCACTTCCCTTGCCTAGGCACTCCCGATCTCAATACACTTCCTTTGCCTAGGCACTCCCGATCTCAATACACTTCCTTTGCCTAGGCACTCCCGATCTCAATACACTTCCTTTGCCTAGGCACTCCCGATCTCAATGCACTTCCCTTGCCTAGGCGCTCCCGATCTCAATGCACTTCCCTTGCCTAGGCGCTCCCGATCTCAATACACTTCCTTTGCCTAGGCACTCCCGATCTCAATACACTTCCTTTGCCTAGGCACTCCCGATCTCAATGCACTTCCTTTGCCTAGGCACTCCCGATCTCAATACACTTCCCTTGCCTAGGCACTCCCGATCTCAATGCACTTCCTTTGCCTAGGCACTCCCGATCTCAATACACTTCCCTTGCCTAGGCACTCCCGATCTCAATACACTTCCTTTGCCTAGGCACTCCCGATCTCAATGCACTTCCTTTGCCTAGGCACTCCCGATCTCAATGCACTTCCTTTGCCTAGGCGCTCCCCATCTCAATGCACTTCCTTTGCCTAGGCACTCCCGATCTCAATGCACTTCCCTTGCCTAGGCACTCCCGATCTCAATGCACTTCCTTTGCCTAGGCGCTCCCGATCTCAATGCACTTCCCTTGCCTAGGCACTCCCGATCTCAATGCACTTCCCTTGCCTAGGCACTCCCGATCTCAATACACTTCCTTTGCCTAGGCACTCCCGATCTCAATGCACTTCCTTTGCCTAGGCGCTCCCGATCTCAATGCACTTCCTTTGCCTAGGCACTCCCGATCTCAATGCACTTCCCTTGCCTAGGCACTCCCGATCTCAATGCACTTCCTTTGCCTAGGCGCTCCCGATCTCAATGCACTTCCCTTGCCTAGGCACTCCCGATCTCAATACACTTCCCTTGCCTAGGCGCTCCCGATCTCAATACACTTCCTTTGCCTAGGCACTCCCGATCTCAATACACTTCCTTTGCCTAGGCGCTCCCGATCTCAATGCACTTCCCTTGCCTAGGCACTCCCGATCTCAATGCACTTCCTTTGCCTAGGCGCTTCCGATCTCAATGTTGCTGCCGCCCACAATTCAAATGTCCGGCTCCCTGGTGATCGCCGGCCATCTGAATAACGGCAGCTGGTTGGCTTTGGAAGTGCCTATCAGGCTGTAATCGGCTTCCAAATAGTTAACCAGGGGGCGCACGGGGGGTTCCCTGGTTAACACTGACAGGCGTCTCAGCCAATCATAATCACCGGTTCTAGTTACCAGTAGCCTGATTGGCTGAAGCGTCATCAAGGGCGGGAGAAGACATCGAGGGACGGTGGAAGCAGGGTGGCTGACCCCAGAAAGGTAAGTGTCGGGCGGGATGGGTCATTTTACAAGGGAAAGTGGCTGCATTTGCGCCGATTGATGGCATGACACAGTGGCTGTGTTTGGCATGGCACAGTGGTGACAATTGATAGGCACAGTGGTGATAAATGATGGCACAGTGGTGACAATTGATGGGCACAGTGGTGACAATGGGCACAGTGGTGATAAATGATGGCACAGTGGTGACAATTGATGGGCACAGTGGTGACAATGGGCACAGTGGTGATAAATGATGGCACAGTGGTGACAATTGATGGGCACAGTGGTGACAATGGGCACAGTGGTGATAAATGATGGCACAGTGGTGACAATTGATGGCATGGCACCGTGGTGACAATTGATGGGCACAGTGGTGACAATGGGCACAGTGGTGATACATGATGGCACAGTGGTGATAAATGATGGCACAGTGGTGACAATTGATGGCATGGCACAGTGGTGACAATTGATGGCACAGTGGCTGAATTTGATGGCATGGCACAGTGGTGACAATGGGCACAGTGGTGATAAATGATGGCACAGTGGTGACAATTGATGGCATGGCACAGTGGTGATAAATGATGGCACAGTGACTGTGTTTGATGGGCACAGTGAGTCTGCAGATAAGCCGACCTAACTCTGAATCTACGCCGGCGTTTGTTTAAGTGTATTCTCTAACAGAGATACACTTAAACAAAGCTAAGATAGGCCGGCTTGCGCCGTTCTATCTTAGCTTGCAATGTTTCTGGTGGCTGCTAGATGGCGCTTCCATTGCGGCCGGCGTAGATTATGTAAATGAGGGGATACGCCGATTCCCGACGATTTACGAGCGCACGCCGGGCCTACACCGTCGAGTTACGTAGTTTCCGTACGTGATAGGCCGCCTAAAGTTATTCCACCTATGAGGTGGAATAACAATGTTAAGTATGGCCGCCGTTCCCGCCGCGAGGTTCGATTTTTTTTACGTTGTTTGCGCAAGTCGTCCGCGAATCGGGATTTACGCCGTTTACGTACGCGTCAAAATAAATAGGCCCGTACGACCTAGTTAGCCGCAATGCGCACTGGGAAATGTAGACGCCCGGCGCATGCGCAGTACGCAAAAATGTTGAAAAACGTACACGCCCCCCTCCCAGTCATTTGAATTAGGCGCGCTTACGCCCGCTCGTTTTAGGCTACGCCGCCGAAAATTTGAAGGTAAGTGGTTTGAGAATCACTACTAGCCTAAATAATTTACGGCGGTGTAGCCTAAAAAGACTAGGCTAGGCCGTCCTAATTTTAGGCCTTTGTATGTGAATCTACCCATGAGTGTTCACTGACACGGCACCACGCTGCACCTCCGCACAAGTAGACAGGGGTGTCCGATGTGAAAGATTGACTTTGTCTCCGGCAGGTGAGGGGGTGGATCAGACAGATTACATCATGGAGGTGAAGCTGAGGAATCTGAGTCTAGGGGTGCAATCCAGAGTGAAGGACCTGTCCCAGCATGGTAAGATGGACCTCCACGTGGTGACGGGAGTGACTCTAGGCAATGGGGGGGGGGGGTCTGCTCTGCTCACCAACTTATATGTTCTCTTCCACCAGATTCCTCGATGATGGAAAAACTGAAGGCCTTGGAAACCTTTGTGAAGGACCTTAGGAGTGAGTTGGTGGTGTTGGGGGTTGTTGTAAAGAGGGGTTATGTAGAGAGTGGGGAGCTATGACCCCTCAACGCACTCGGGATAAATCCGATGTGCTATGTGTGGGGCTCACGGGGATGTAGGAACACGAGAAAATTGTATTTATAACCCGATATTGGTGTATCTTTTTCTGCAGAATCGGATGTGATGAGTAAAGTGGTGGAAATTGAGTCTTCCATGAAACGTATCTTATCTGATGAAATAGCAGGTAATTACAGATTCTAATAATGAAGGGGGACCTATAATGGTCTCAGTAGATGACCCTATCAAAGCCTCCAGCTGTCCCGATACCAACAGATCCTGATTACCGGACCCAGGGCCGCCATCGGGAGGGTACAGGCATTACACCTGTAAGGGGCCTAACTGGCCCCCCTCACGTTTATTTATTTGTTTGCATTACACCTGTAAGGGGCCCGATGGTCCCCAGGGCCTCTTACAGGTCGGCTGGCCCCCTCCTGTTTTTTTTTTATTATTATTTATTTATTTTTGCATTACACCTGTAAGGGACCCGATGGTCCCCAGGGTCCCTTACAGGTCCAGCTGGCCCCCCTACTGGTTTTCTTTTAAATGTATCGATTTTTTGCATTACACCTGTAAGGGGCCCGATGGTCCCCAGGGCCCCTTACAGGCCCAGCTGGCCCCCCTCCCCTTTTTTTAAATTGATTTTTTGCATTACTCCTGTAAGGGGCCCAATGGTCCCCAGGGCCCCTTACAGGTCCAGCTGGCCCCCCTACTGTTTTTCGTTTAAATTTATAAATTTTTTGCATTACATCTGTAAGGGGCTCGATGGTCCCCAGGGCCCCTTACAGGCCCAGCTGGTCCCCCTACTGTTTTTCTTCTAAATGTATCGATTTTTTGCATTACACCTGTAAGGAACCCGATGGTCCCCAGGGCCCCTTACAGGCCCAGCTGGCCCCCCTCCCGTTTTTTTTTTATTGATTTTTTGCATTACTCCTGTAAGGGGTCCAATGGTCCCCAGGGTCCCTTACAGGCCCAGCTGGCCCCCCTACTGTTTTTCTTTTAAATTTATCGATTTTTTGCATTACATCTGTAAGGGGCCCGATGGTCTCCAGGGCCCCTTACAGGCCGGCTGGTCCCCTCCCGTTTTTTTTTAAATGATTATTTATTTATTTTTGCATTACACCTGTAAGGGGCCCAATGGTCCCCAGGGCCCCTTACAGGCCCAGATGCCCCCCCTACTGTTTTTTTAAATGTATTCTTTGCATTACACCTGTAAGGGGCCCGATGGCCCCCAGGGCCCCTTACAGGCTGGCTGGTCCCCTCCCGTTTTTTTTTTTAATTATTATTTATTTATTTTTGCATTACACCTGTAAGGGGCCCAATGGTCCCCAGGGCCCCTTACAGGCCCAGATGGCCCCCCTACTGTTTTTCTTTTAAATTTATCGATTTTTTGCATTACACCTGTAAGGGGCCCGATGGTCCCCCGGGCCCCTTACAGGCCCAAATGTGGTCCCCTCACGTTTTATTTTATTATTATTTGTAACGGAACGTCCCACACTCCACTTGAGTGCTTCCGTCATATACTGCTTCCTATCAGTCTGGATAGAGATATCAGATATTCCAGCTGCTCACAAGCACACAACGAGACAAGACTTGTTTGTCTGCTGAACATGGAGAGTTTAATAGAACCAAAAATACAACCTTATATACCGTTTAAAAAGGAGGTAACCAGAACATAAATGAACATGAGCTAATTAACTAATCATTTACCCAGACTAGGCGACTCATAGATGTGACCTTTCACGGTAGACGTCACGTCTCCTTGCTCACCTGCTATACAATACACATTATCATGTTTTTTTTTGCATTACACTTGTAAGGGGCCCGATGGTCCCCCGGGCCCCTTACAGGCCCAGCTGGCCCCCTACTGTTTTTATTTTAAATGTATCAATTTTTTTGCATTACACCTGTAAGGGGCCTGATGGTCCCCAGGGCCCCTTACAGGCCCGGGTGGTCCCCTCCCGGGTTTTTTTTATTATTATTTGTAACATAACGTCCCACACTCCGCTTGAGTGCTTCCATCATATACCGCTTCCTATCAGTCTGGATATAGATATCAGATATTCCAGCTGCTCTCAAGCACACAACGAGACAAGACTTGTTTGTCTGCTGAACATGGAGTGTTTAATAGAACCAAGAATACAACCTTATATACAGTTTAAAGAGGAGGTAACCAGAACATAAATTAACATGAGCTAATTAACTAATCATTTACCCAAACTAGGCGACTCATAGATGTGACCTTTCACGGTAGATGTCACGTCTCCTCGCTCACCTGCTATACAATACACACTATCACGTTTTTTTTGTTTTGCATTACACCTGTAAGGGGCCCAATGGTCCACAGGGCCCCTTACTGTTTTTCTTTTAAATGTATCAATTTTTTGCAATACACCTGTAAGGGGCCTGATGGTCCCCAAGGCCCCTTACAGGCCCGGGTGGTCCCCTCCTGTTTTTTTTTATTATTATTTGTAACATAACGTCCCACACTCCGCTTGAGTGCTTCCGTCATATACCGCTTCCTATCAATCTGTATAGAGATATCAGATATTCCAGCTGCTCTCAAGCACACAACGAGACGAGACTTGTTTGTCTGCTGAACATGGAGTAATAGAATCAAGAATACAACCTTATATACAGTTTAAAGAGGAGGTAACCAGAACATAAATTAACATGAGCTAATTAACTAAATCATTTACTCAGACTAGGCGACTCATAGATGTGACCTTTCACGGTAGACGTCACGTCTCCTCGCTCACCCTGCTATACAATACACATTATCATAAGTGTAAACACAGGACATCTTCACACAATAGCAGCGTCAATTAGCACAGAGAACAGACAGATGGCTGGAGAGGATGGCATTAGCATCTCCTTACACTGTATGTCCCAACAGTATGAATCAGTCACTCTAATGGCATATACAGGGTCCCCAGCTCACAAAGAGCACCGTTCCCCCAAATGCCAGAGCCCATGATCGCAAGGCAATAGGCTAGCATTCAGTCCCCTCCAAAAGCCTCTGTCCCAGCTGAGTCTGTCACATTATTTATTTATTTTTGCATAACACCTGTACGGGGCCCAATGGTCCCCAGGGCCCCTTACAGGCCCGGCTGGTCCCCTCCCGTTTTTTTATTTTATTTATTTTTTTGCATTACACGAAGCAGCGAAAAACATACAAATGTTGCATCTGTCATTGAAGGCTTATGGTGTCTGTCAAAAGTTCTAAGAAGATTCGACAAGCAGCTAAACTTTACGACGCCGCGATCGTACATTTCCCGGTCAAATGCTCGGCCCATAGGCTATAGAAGAATTTGAATGTTGGTTGACTAGTAATAATAATTTATAAATATAATTATTACTAGTGTCATACAACATAAGAATTCTACTATAGCTCATGGGTGCGACTCCACAATACTCTCCATTACGTGCTCTCATTCACATTCGTTCAGGGGCTCTTTTTTTTTTGTCTTATTTCAAAAGTTTTAATTTTATTAAAAAGAATAACATAAATAAGCAATCTGAACATTGGTACAACAGGAAATGAATTTGTTCTCACAGGATAAGAAACAGGGGGATTCCAAGAGGAAGTCCAGGGGAATTAACAATTACTAGGAGGAACTGAGGCGAGGAGCCTTTCGAGGACATCGGCAAACAATTGAAAAACTCGAAAATTGTCAACCTTGCCCGAAGCATTATCCGGAGTCGTACTCCGGGGAATGTTGGGCGACAGGAAGCCAAAGATTACGACTAGGTCTGGCCAGGGTAGGGCGCTCCCGGGGGAACCCCTTTAGCACCCGGCACCCCAAGGGGATCTAGCTGTGCCAGGTGTGGGTCTCCATGCCTGGTCCTACACCCCCCGCCCTTCTATACATGTCAGCTTCCAATGGACAGGATATTTCAATAATACAACCGTGAAAAAAATTCAAACGTTCCTATACACTTCTGTTACCCAATGTATTCAGAAGTCAAATAAAGGTAGAGAAAAGAGAGAAAAAGTAGAGAGTGGAGAGAGAAATGGGAATTAGGAATTGCCTAACATTAGGTTGTGGGGGATCCTGGTCTGGCCTAGAGATGGTAGAGAGAGATGCCTACTGTCACAATGGTACTGATGTGAGCCCACAGGCGAGCAGGTGACACAGGATCCCCCAGGGTGTGGAATCTAAGGGCCAGCTGGTATTCTGCCAGGGACCCCCTCACAAGGGTTTGGGCTTAGCTACGTGCTGACCCCATGTCACGACCCCCGTGTTCACCCTGCTTGCGAGGAGAGTACCAGAAGAAACATGGATAGATGGATAAAGCAAAGGAGAGCCGGATAGCGACCCAAGGTCGGGGTGGGCAGCAGACAACGTAATCAGGAGAACTCGCAGAGTCGGTACACAAGAGTTCAGTTCACGAGAAGTCAGGTTAAGCAGGTTACAGGAAGGGTGCTCAGAAACAAATGTTGCTCAAGCAACCAGAAACTGGTCTGAGAGGAATTTAAATAGCGAGGCACATGGGGGGCTGGACAGGAAGTAGCAGGAAGGAAGGATATATTAAACAACAGGTGAAGCCGGTGACACACATAGTTGCTGCTGAGTGCAGCTAGAGCTGAACACAAGCATGTGGAACAACAGGTGCCAACCGAACCTACAGCAGTAAAGGTAAGACACAGATCGGCTCCGCAGCTGATCTGTGACACCTACATGTTGTGCCCAGGGTTCCCATGTGGCTTAAATTTTTAGAGTATACTTGAGAGCTCTGATACTCTCAGGCCTGGGCTCTCATACTCTCTGGCCCAAGTTCTGATACTCTCAGGCCCGGGCTCTCATACTCTCTGGCCCGAGCTCTGATACTCTCAGGCCCGAGCTCTGATACTCTCAGGCCTGAGATCTGATACACTCAGGCCGGAAGTCTCATGCTCTCAGGCCCAGACTCTGATACTCTCATGCCCAGACTCTGATACTCTCAGGCCCAGACTCTGATACTCTCAGGCCCAGACTCTAATAATCTCAGGCCTGGGCTCTGATACTCTCAGGCCCAAGCTCTAATACTCTCATGCCCAGACTCTGATACTCTCAGGCCCAGACTCTGATACTCTCAGGCCCAGACTCTAATAATCTCTGACCCGAGCTCTGATACTCTCAGGCCCGGGCTCTCATACTCTCTGGCCCAAGCTCTGATACTCTCAGGCCCGGGCTCTCATACTCTCTGGCCCGAGCTCTGATACTCTCAGGCCCGAGCTCTGATACTCTCAGGCCTGAGATCTGATACACTCAGGCCTGAGCTCTGATACTCTCAGGCCCGGGCTCTCATACTCTCTGGCCCGAGCTCTGATACTCTCAGGCCCGAGCTCTGATACTCTCAGGCCTGAGATCTGATACACTCAGGCCCGAGCTCTGATACTCTCAGGCCCGGGCTCTCATACTCTCTGGCCCAAGCTCTGATACTCTCAGGCCCGAGCTCTGATACTCTCAGGCCTGAGATCTGATACACTCAGGCCCGAGCTCTGATACTCTCAGGCCCGGGCTCTCATACTCTCTGGCCCAAGCTCTGATACTCTCAGGCCCGAGCTCTGATACTCTCAGGCCTGAGATCTGATACACTCAGGCCCGAGCTCTGATACTCTTAGGCCCAAGCTCTGATACTCTCAGGCCCAGACTCTGATACTCTCAGGCCCAGACTCTGATACTCTCAGGCCCAGACTCTGATACTCTCAGGCCCGAGCTCTGATACTCTCAGGCCCGGACTCTAATAATCTCAGGCCTGGGCTCTCATACTCTCAGGCCCGGGCTCTCATATTCTCTGACCCGAGCTCTGATACTCTCAGGCCCGAGCTCTGATACTCTCAGACCCGAGCTCTGATACTCTCAGGCCCAGACTCTGATACTCTCAGGCCCGAGCTCTGATACTCTCAGGCCCGAGCTCTGATACTCTCAGGCCCGGACTCTAATAATCTCAGGCCCGGGCTCTCATACTCTCAGGCCCGGGCTCTCATACTCTCCGACCCAAGCTCTGATACTCTCAGGCCCGAGCTCTGATACTCTCAGACCCGAGCTCTGAGGCCTCGTACACACGACAGAGTTTCTCGGCAGAATTCACCGAGAAACTCGGTCAAAACCTGGATTCTGCCGAGAAACTCTGTCGTCTGTACACTTTTGGCTCGATGGAGCCGCCGAGGAGCTCGTCGAGAAAATAGAGAACATGTTCTCTATTTTCTCGTTGTTCTATGGGAGAAGGCGGCCCGCCGAGCTCCTCGGCGGCTTCATCCCAGAACTCGACGAGGAACTCGACGTGCTTGGCACGTCGAGTTCCTCGGCCGTGTGTACGGGGCCTGATACTCTCAGGCCCGAGCTCTGATAATCTCAGGCTCGAGTTCTGATACTCTCAGGCCCGAGCTCTGATACTCTCAGGCCCAAGATCTGATACTCTCAGGCCCGAGATCTGATACTCTCAGGCCAGAGATCTGATACTCTCAGGCCAGAGATCTGATACTCTCAGGCCCGAACTCTCCATTCCGGACCACTGTCTTTATTATCACAAGACCAGTGGGTCAGACCTAAAGGCAACCTGCCAAAACCAGAGAACCAGGAAGAATATTAACCCTTATTCTCCTGTCCGGTCAGCACCTAACTAGCACATGCTTGAACCTTCCTACAAACCTAAAATGTCCATCTCCCAATACCTGAATCAGGCTTTCCTGGTGGAGATGTGAAGAACCCAAATCTGTAGAGAGAAGGGTTTGCTTTCTTCAGTTCCACTTGGACAGTGAAACGTCTTTTTAATAGAAATAGACCTGTAACGGTCACCACCGTTTACGACCTTCCATCAACCCACGACAGCTCATCTGACACTCCAACCATCCAACAGACATCAGACATCCCATTTCCCAGAATAATGAGACTTGCTCTGTGTTCTGGTTTCAAATGCAAGACAATTTTAATGGTTAGCTCTCAAGTTTATATACAGTTCAAGCATGAAAGGAACAATCAAACTCTCCACCCACACATCACACCCTGGGGGGGCTTCAATACACCTTCAGATGGGCTAATTGCTAAACATTCCAGTCATTCCGGCGCCGGTCTATAATTATCATGACCTAATCACTGCACCCGAGAAGTCACATTCCTTCATTAACAGAATTCAAACAAAACACCATCACACAATGCATTCCCCTCAAACCACATCTTTAGACAGACGTTCTGTCTCCGCATACAGCTTGACAAGTTCCATTCCACACACACAACAGTATTTAGCATACATCATGAGAGATCCTGGACCAGACTCAATTAGCATGTCAACAGTCTACACAGAGAGATGAGTCATAGAATAAACCAACACTTCGCAATATTTCCTGAAATATGAGCTATCAGTGATGTCCCCTGTCCTGTAATTTAGCATATAATTTCTCAGTCACCCTATGGCCCTATCGGACATAAGGTGACCCTAGACATAAGACTCCTTGGTGACGCCGGTATAGGAGTACCCCTCATCCTTGCAAAGTCTCTGTTTGTCATGGGTCATTCCGTTACAAGACCCCTAAACAAAAACAAATGAAACACATCTCAAACAACCCCTCCCCCCTCAAAAACACAATTGAAATAAAAGGTAGGTTGCTTTTTTTTTTTAAAGCCAATTTTTATTTAGGCAATTGAGAGTTTCCATTCCATCAAAATGTTACTAATGGCAAAATCTATCATTTTTTCGAACCATTTTTAGCTGAACTGGTTACAAATGAAGCGGTTGTCCATTTCTTCCTAGCGCTCTCTTTTCCCGGGGTCTTACTTTTGGGGTCTGCTCCATCTTTTCACACCTTACATTAAAGCCCCATCAGAATCATCTAAAACTCATCTCTCCTCCCCTGTAAAGGAAAAGCTGACATATTCATTTATTTTTATTTCAGGTTCTTTATCCAATGATCATCAGAGGATTTTGGCAGCTCTGGGTGACCTGGCTGATGAGATCTGGAAAGGGAACAGTAAGTGTATCTTATACATCTTACCTACCAAGCCATCATTTCCCCAAATGCCAATGAAGTCACAATGCTCCACTCTGCCCGGCCTTTTCAGGTCTGGGATATATGATGTAGCCACGCCCCCGTAGGGGTTGCTGAATTTTGTGGTTCACCTGACACCCTGCCCATCCCGGCATTCAATCTCTCAGGCACTCAGAGACATAGAACAGTCCATAAGCTTTGTTTTTTTTGTTTTATTGAGGGCATTGATCTTGGAAGGGAAAGGGAAATTATGGGATGTCCAGGAGATTTAGTGTAACTTGCTTGGGACTTCTATAGACACTCCTGTATATACACTCCAGTCTTCTCTCCAGCACAAACTCTTGCTTAAGACCTCTTTCCCTTACTCCTCCATCACTTCGCTTGCTGCAGACTGTTACTCCTCCAGACTAGCTAGCACTGCATGGTTAGGCCTGACACTAACTCAGCCAGGCCTTAGTGGATTGCCTTTTGCGGGCAGGGGCCCCTGTGGTGTAGAAATTGTTCAGGTGCTAACTGTCCTCTATTCAGCTACCAATCCCAGATAGCTCTCTTCAGGCCCTGACAGCCAGCCTCTTTCCACTGCCCTTCCCACAGTCCTCTCTTCTGGTCCTGCACCCATCTCTCAACCATCAAACTCACAGTTCTCTCAGGCCTGCCCCCCCCCCCCCAGTCCTCCCAACTGTGCTCACTCACCAGCCCTCTAGGCTGCGACCAGTTGTCTTCCCTGGAGTCTCTTAACAGTGTTCTCTCCCGCTGCCCTCTCTTTGCACTCGCATGTGCCTCTCCTTCCAGGATCTTGTGAATCCTCCTGGATGCACCCGAGCCCCAGCCCAGGGTCACCCCCCCCCCCCAGATTGGGGAGCTCCCGATGGGCCCCAACAGCCTCCACACTCTCCCACTCCAGCTCTTCCACCCGACAACTTCCCCCCAGCTTGGCTGACCCTGGGTATTTAAAGGAGGCCTGCCCCCTGCCAATCCAAGTTGGACATTGGTCAAGGTTCCACCTCTCCTCTCCTCCTCTCTTTCTAGCACAATACAATAACTCACAATACACATTTCATCAATAGACCTTCACACAATACAGGGTCAATTAGCACAAGCCACAATGAAAGATCCTTAGAAGTTAGTCTGGATTCAATACACATTTCACAGTAGCAGACTTAATCACCACAATAGACAATAGAATGCAATCACAGCAAGCTTTATAGTACACTACATCCAACACACAATATATATACAATATATACAATATATAACGAGTGGGGTTCTCATTCACCCTGTGCCCCTATTAGAGACACAGGGTGATCTACACATAAGAGGCATCGGGGAGATTCTGGGTCCCATGGGCCCTTCCGTTACATCTCTCCCCTTTCGGCAGGAGACTAACACAGGAGGAGACCCCAGACGGGTAGACTCCGAAGTTAGTCCATAGTTCCAGTCCTCCAATGCTGGTATCCATACAGTACCCCAAATAAATTGCTCCAAACAGAGCATTACTCACCCAGCCAACCTCTGCCTCTCTCAGAGAACATGCCTGCCGCTGGGGAGAGGCCTGGACTGGCCCTTCTCCCTGGAGTCCTTTCAGCCGCTGGAGAGAAGACAGGGTGACTGGGCTCAGTATATCATGCTGTTGGGGATCTGGGCCAACTGCCCCCCATCCCTGGGGTGTTTAAGTGGAGACTGAAGTTCCATCCACATGTGGTAGGGGAAAATCCCCCGGTGCTTGCAAAGCAATGCTGACATCCTCCAGTCTCAGTGCCGCACCATTTTCTGGGGTTGTGTCAGTGAAGACCGAAGTCCCATCCACTACCACAGGAACTTCCTCTTCTGTTAGTTAGGAGCAGAGGCCTGTGGCAATCTGCTCTGTTGCCAGCTCTTCTGCTGGGCTGCTGTGAGTGGAGACCACAGTCCCATCCACCGATATCAGCTTAAGCTGCAGTTGTGTGCAGCGGCCAGTAGCATACTGCCCTGCTGCCAGTGATTCATCTGGGAGTAAAAGCTTTACAACCTCAGCTTGTTGGGTGCTGGGCAGAGATTGGCAGCACTCTGCCCTGTTGCCAGTACTTGAGCTGGCGATGCATAATCCATAACAACCTCTGAACAGTCCATTAAGTCCATACATTCTGTAATATGTGGCTGGGGAGATGAGCCAACTGCCCCAGCCCCCTGGAACTCCACATCATTCGCTGCGGCTTTAGGGATGGGAATCTTCAGATTTTCCACTGCCGACTCATCAGCCAGAATTTCAGAGTTGTCAGCTGATATTTCCTGATAGTCCCAGGCAAAGGGAGCCCCACCCTGCTGCTGAGCAGAGTCTAGCAGCTGTCTGTAGGCGATCTCCAGCTACATCCAACACACAATATATAAAAAATATATACAATATATACCGAGTGGGGTTCTCATTCACCATGTGCCCCTATTAGAGACACAGGGTGATCTACACATACAGTTGTATTCAAAATTATTCAACCCCCACTGAAATTGATTGTTTTGCCCAGTTTGACATTGATTTTGATCATTCAGTCATCCTGCTTACAATTACATCAAAGAGGCACGTGTAGGTCAGACAAATATAACATAACATTTATAATGAAATAACCACAAATGTCTTTTCTGTGCTCACATCATTATCAGTTTTATTCAACCCCCGAGTGACATTCAATCTTAGTACTTAGTACAACATCCTTTTACAGTTATAACAGCTTTTAAACTTGAAGCATAGCTTGACACAAGTGTCTTGCAGCGATCTACGGGTATCTTCGCCCATTCGTCATGGGCAAAAGCCTCCAGTTCAGTCACATTCTTAGGCTTGCACACTGCAACTGCTTTCTTTAATTCCCACCAGAGGTTCTCAATCGGATTTAAGTCTGGTGACTGTGATGGCCACTCCAAAATGTTCCAGCCTTTAATCTGCAACCATGCTCTAGTGGACTTGGAGGTATGCTTGGGATCATTGTCCTGTTGAAAGGTCCAACGTCTCCCAAGCCTCAGGTTTGTGACGGACTGCATCACATTGTCATCCAATATCTCCTGGTACTGAAGAGAATTCATGGTACCTTGCACACGCTGAAGCTTCCCTGTACCTGCAGAAGCAAAACAGCACCAAAGCATGATTGACCCCCCACCATGCTTCACAGTAGGCAAGGTGTTCTTTTCATCATAGGCCTTGTTCTTCCTCCTCCAAACATAGCGTTGATCCATGGGCCCAAACACTTCTAATTTTGTTTCATCAGTCCACAGAACACAATCCCAAAACTTCTGTGGTTTGTCCACATGACTTTTGGCATACTGCAGTCGACTCTTCTTATTCTTTGGAGACAGCAAGGGGGTGCGCCTGGGAGTTCTGGCATGGAGGCCTTCATTATGCAGTGTGCGCCGTATTGTCTGAGCAGAGACTTCAGTACCCACATCTGACAAATCTTTTCTCAGTTCCTCAGCAGTCACAAGGGGACTTTTCTCCACTCTACGCTTCAGGTAGCGCACAGCAGTCGAAGTCAGCATCTTCTTTCTGCCACGACCAGGTAGCGTTTCAACAGTGCCCTTTGCCTTGAATTTGCGAATGATGCTTCCTATGGTGTCTCTTGGTATGTTTAACATCTTTGCAATCTTCTTATAGCCATTGCCCTTCCTGTGAAGAGTAATCACCTCTTCTCTTGTCTTCCTGGACCATTCTCTTGACTTCACCATGTTTGTAACCACACCAGTAAATGTCTAGAAGGAGCTGAGTATCACAGTCATTTTAAAGCTGCCTAATTGGTGCTTATTAGGCTTTATTGCTGCTCCCTGACATCCACAGGTGTTTTCAATATCTGATTGAAAACACTTCAATGAACCTCTGTTCTTCAGAGTGGTAGTCTTTTTAAGGGGTTGAATAATTGTGTAAATGAAGAATTCACAAAAGAAACATTTACTACTGTATTACAAAACCAATTGATGTCATTTTAGTTGCATATGGTTCTTTAAGAAGTCCTTGTAGGATTTAATTCTGAATACAATTACAAATGTACACTAAATTCCCTAAAACCCTTTACAGCATTGGGGGGTTGAATAATTTTGAACACAACTGTAAGAGGCATCGGGGAGCTTCTGGGTCCCATGGGCCCTTATGTTACATTGGGAATGAAGGACCTGAGTTATGGGGGATGGAGGACCTCAGTTATGGAGGATGGGGGGATCTCAGTTAGGAGGGCTGGGGGACCTCCATTATGGGGGATGGAGGACCATGTTATGGGGGATGAAAGAACTTAGTTATGGGGGATGGAGGATCACAGTTAGGGGGGTTGAAGGACCTCAGTTTTGGGGGATGGAGGATCTCATTTATGGAAGATTGAGGAGTTCCGTTAGGGGGGCTGGAGGACCTAAGTTATGAGGGCTTGAGGACCTTAGCTATGAAAGATGAAGGACTCCTAATATGGGGACCTCAGTTGGGGGTGGGGTGTGAATAGTGATACTGTCAGAGGGGTAAGGATAGTAGTAGGGTTGGTAGTGTGAGTGGGGAGTGTAGATAAACTCATAAGACTTTTCCTTAGTGAACTCAATGTACAGGTATATGGAAATGGTCGTGATATAAACACACATGTTGAACTGGAGGGACCGATATCTTTATTCAACCTTACCAACTATATAACTCTCTTCCCTTCTCGGTTATTCTCCTTTCTCTCAGGTTCGGTGGATCCATTGTGTGATAAAGGCTGGCTGCACCAAGGCACAAGCTGCTACTACCGGTTCCCTAAAATACAACCATGGATGGATGCCAAGAAAAGCTGTGAGGACAAGAAAGCCCACCTGGTGGTCATTAATAGCCAGGAAGAGATGGTGAGTGTAGACAGGAGGAGAATGTAATGAATATTTATATTTTTTGAGATGTGTAATAAGGTGGTAATGAATGGTAGAGGGTGTGCATGCGGACAAGGACAAGAACTGAAGATGTTAACGGATTTCCTGCATACAGAGGAACACAAAGTCCCTCTATAGCAGTGGTCTCCAAACTGCAGCCCTGGGGCCAGATGTGGCCCTTTGCTTGACTTTATCTGGCCCTTGATGTATTATTCCTGCCACTGACACCAACAATGGAGCACTATTCCTTCCACTGGCACCATCAATGGTACACAATTCCTTCCACTGACACCAACAATGGAGCACTATTCCTTCTGCTGACACCAACAATGGAGCTCTATTCCTTCCACTGACACCATCAATGGGACACAATTCCTTCCACTGACACCATCAATGGAGCACTATTCCTTCCACTGGCACCAACATTGGAGCACTATTCCATCCACTGACACCAACAATGGGACATAATTCCTTCCACTGACACCATCAATGGGACACTATTCCTTCCATTGACACCAACAATGGAGCACGATTCTTTGCACTGACACCAACATTGGGGTGCAATTCCTTCCACTGACACCAACAATGGAGCACTATTCCATCCACTGACACCAGCAATGGAGCACTATTCCTTGCACTGACACCAACATTGGGGCGCAATTCCTTCCACTGACACCAACAATGGAACACTATTCCTTCCACTGACACCATCAATGGGGCACAATTCCTTCTACTGAAAACAAAAATGGGTCACTATTCTTCCCACTGCTCCCAACTTTTTACACCCTTAATACCAAAGATCGGGCATGGTTTACTCCCACTGGGCACAGTCCGGGCCTCCTAAAGCCCGAAAAACAGTAAACTGGCCCCTTCTTTAGAAAGTTTGGAGACCCCTGCTCTATAGAGTAGAGCTCTGTATATCAGTCTGGGAGGACTCTACACCGATTTCAAACAAACAAGACGATACTTGTTTAGTTGCTGAACATGGACTGTTTATTAGAACCAGAATACAAGTCTTATATACAGTAGAAGAGGAGGTTCCCACTCCTGCTCATATTACTCTAACAATACACCTGTAACCAGAAACATACATTAACATGAGCTAATTAACTAATCTCCTAAAGCAGCCGATGTGACTCTGGGCCCTCCTGGGCATTGTTATCATAAATCAGGATTTCACTACAGGTCAGACTTGTTGCCACCAAGCTTCACACAGCAGATTATACATTATCATAACAACAACACAGGACACCTTCTCACAATAGCAGGAGCTCCAGCAGGAGTCAGCCCGTCTCCTACATTGTATAGAGGCCAATGTGATCATCTCTCTCAACTAACATGTTGGGTTCAGAATCAAACAAACCAAGAATAGTCTTTACATATATCCTGGGTGTTACTATGTCCATTCGGATTCATGTCCATGCAAATCTCAGGAAATCAAATTTTCTTTCTAACGGAATGGCCCGTAACACCCAGAGACTTCTGAAGGATGTGGGGTACTCCTGTGCCAGCTTCACCAATGACTCTTGAGTCTAGGGTCATCCTATGTCCGATAGGGGCATAGAATAACTGAGAACTGATATCTCGGATTACATGAGATGGGACATTAATGATAATTCATGTTTTGCAGGATATCTTAGAATATTACAAGTTGTTCCTTATGAACAGGTCAATAGACTGTTGAGGTGTTAAATGAGTCGGGCTCCAAAGACATTCCATTGTGTGATGCTAATGACACTGTTTTGTGTGAAAAGTCTATTGATGATAGATGTGGAATGTGACTGAGCACCCTCTAAAGGTCAGACGTCTGTGTATTGTGTATCAGGTGTGAATAGCTTATTGTCGGAGACAGAACGTCTGACACAAGAATGTGTATTATGCAGGTGAATGGCTTATTGTCGGAGTCAGGACGTCTGGGGGATAATTAACTCACCTGAATGTCATTATCTAAAAGAATGTGTAAAGTGGTGGGTGGAGCTGAGTCATTGTCCACTCTTAGTTTCAACTGTATATAACAAGCTGAGTTACCATTAAAAGTAGTCATTCTTTTTGGAACCAGTAACAGAGCTGTGTGCTGTCGCGTTATTCTGGGGAAATCCAATGGGTCCTGCCGGCTGGATTGTCGGATAAGCTGTCGTGGGGAGATGGAATGGAAAATCGTAAACGGTGGTGACCGTTACACTTTCGATCATCAATTTGTAGCAAAACTAATTGCACATATGCTCAGAATGCCGGTCCCGCTGTAACTTTTGGGGCACCTAATCCTGGTTTTGCCTGGCAGGGTTCAGACCTGCTGATTGGTGTGTGGGATCCAACTGACTGTGATGAGGAGATTGGAGTGTAAGCTCCTGCGGTGCAGAGATGGGCAGTACTGTAGGGTTGATAAGAAAATAAACAGAAAATATCAGAAGTCACATTGTAACCGTTTCTATATTATTTTCTGAAGGATTTTCTACGTGTAATATCACGCTCATCGACTTCGTGGATCGGTCTTAAAAAACAAGATGGATCTTGGCAATGGGTGGACGGGACTCCTTTGGACAAGACTCCAAAGTAAGACAATGACCCCCCCCCCCAAATATCAGACTACCTCTTATATAGCTGCACAAGCTGAATGTTCCATCAACGCAAAGTATTTTATTTTCTAGTAGAAAGTTTGGAGACCCCTTCTCTATAGAGTAGAGTAGAGCTCCCGAGAATCGGGTTGTTCGCCCCTCGAGCGCACAGTGGATAGCTGGTTGTTAAGGAGCGGGCTGGGAAGCCTGCTGCCACGCCCTTAACAACGGATCAGTCATCAGCTGTCAGCGGGCTTCCCCACTGATGGCAGATTGAAAAAAAGACCATTGCCGGCAATACAAAAATGTTAAAAATGATGGCACTCCCCCCATCCATTCCAGGCCGTTTGAGTCTGGTTTGGATTTTAAGGGGAACCCCATGCCCAAATTTTAAGAAAAAATGACATAAAAAAAATGACATAAAATCTATACCATGTCTGGCCACGTGCCCTTAACATGATGGGGTGCTTTGGGGCAGGAGGGGGTTTTGGCCTTCCCCCACCCCAAAGCACCGCATACTCATGTTCATGGGGACAAGAACCTTTTCCCTACAAGGTGGGTCTGCGGGCTAGGGGGCTTAATGGAATCTGGATGCCCCTTTACCAAGGGGGTTCCCAGATCCTGTCCCCCCCCATGTGACTGAGTATAGGGTAATTAGTAACCCTACGCATTCACCAAAAAAAAAGTGTCAAAAAGTAATAAAAACAAACACAGTTTTTGAAAATTCCTTTATTAAAAATAAAAATGTAAATGTAGATCCATCATCAGTCACGATGGCCGGCGCACCGCCGTACCCCCCAAAAATAAAAAAACCTCCAGCCATGATGAAGGCTAACCACTGACTGCCTGCTCTGCCGTCTGACAGTTCTTAAATTGTTAGGGGTGGAGCCATCTGGCGACATTTTAGCCTTATTTGTGACCTCACGTAAATGACGCTTCGAACGAACGGCTCCAAATCACGTCGCAAATAGTCAATGCTTTCGACGTGAACGTAACCTACGCCCAGCCCTATTCTGAAACGACTTACGCAAATGACGTAAAACGTGAAAAATACGACGCTGTTCCGACGTCCATACTTAACATCTTTTTGGTGGTTTATCTTTACGCCTGAAAACGCCTTATGTAAACGGCGTATCTTTACTGCGACGGGCGTGCGTACGTTCGTGAATAGGCGTATCCTGCTGATTTACATATTCTAGGCGTAAATCGGCGTACACGCGTAAATAGGCAGCTAAGATACGACGGCGTAGGAGACTTACGCCGGTCGTATCTTTGCAACATTTAAACGTATCTCAGTTTGAGCATACGCTTAAATGTACGACGGCGCGGATTCGGAGTTACGACGGCGTATCTACTGATACGCCGTCGGAACTGTACATGAATCCAGCTAATAGTGTTTGGGGGTTCTGAGTAATTTTCTAGCAAAAAAAAATGATGATTTTTATATGGAGGAGAGAAGTGCCGGAATAGGCCCGGTATAGAAGTGGTTAAAAAAGAAATAAAAAATCACCAGTTCTAGTCGGTACTTTGGCCCGGCCACTGTTTCCTCTTTTTTTCTCGCAGGTTCTGGAAGCCCGGTCAGCCTGATAATTATGTTAATGAATACGAAGATGAAGTGGGAGGTGAAGACTGCGCTCACCTGGTTGATGCGGATAGCTGGTATGACACTCAGTGTTCCCGGAGTTATGGATATATATGCGAGAAGATAATGTCCTAACCTGCTCCGCCGAAACTCCTGAAAGCATCTGACGTCTCCCTCTGCTCATGACCCCTCCACCATCAACAGCGAAGGACAATCCATTGACCATGCAGGACATGCTGGGATTTGTAGTATCTGGGGAATGGGATGGACTTGGTGTCCACAACTGAAATCTTCTTCTCATGAAGGAACTAAATTGTCTGTTGTCAAAGTGCAGTTTGTTCCCAGACCCTTGTGTCCCTCATGTCCCATGTGTCCCATGTCTCCCATGCGTCCCATGTATCCCTTATGTCCCATGTGTCCCTTGTATCCCATGTGTTCCTTGTGTTCCATGTCCCCCATGTGTCCCTTTTGTCCCCTGTGTCCCTTGTAACCCTTGTGTCCCTTGTGTCCCATGTAACCCATTAGTCCCTTGTGTCCCATGTGTCCCTTGTGTCCTATTAGTCCCTTGTGTCCCATTAGTCTCTTGTGTCCCCTTTGTACCTTGTGTCCCCTTTGTACCTTTTGTCCCATGTGTACCATGTGCCCTCTTTGTCCCTTGTGACCCTTGTGTCCCATTAGTCCCTTGTGTCCCATTAGTGCCTTGTGTCCCCTTTGTCCCTTGTGTCCCCTTTGTCCCTTTAGTCCCTTGTGTCCCCTTTTGTCTCTTGTGTCCCTTGTGTCCCATTTGTCCCTTGCGTCCCATTAGTCCCTTGCATCCCTAGCGTCCCTTGTGTCCCTCCTGTCCCATGTGTCCCTTTGCATCCTTTGTGTCCCTTGCATCCCTTGTGTCCCATGTGTCCCTTGCGTCCCTTGCGTCCCATGTGTCCCTTGCATCCCTTGTGTCCCTTGTGTCCCTCATGTCCCATGTGTCCCTTGCATCCCTTGCGTCCCTTGTGTCCCTTGCACCCCTTGCGTCCCATGTTTCCCTTGCATCCCTTGCGTCCCTTGCATCCCTTGTGTCCCATGCATCCCATGTTTCCCTTGCGTCCCTTGCGTCCCATGTGTCCCTTGCATCCCTTGCATCCCTTGTGTCCCTCATGTCCCATGTGTCCCTTGCATCCCTTGCGTCCCTTGTGTCCCTTGCATCCCTTGCATCCCTTGCGTCCCTTGTGTCCCTCGTGTCCCATGTGTCCCTTGCGTCCCTTGCATCCCTTGCGTCCCTTGTGTCCCATGTTTCCCTTGCATCCCTTGCGTCCCTTGTGTCCCTTGCATCCCTTGTGTCCCATGTGTCCCATGCATCCAATGCATTCCTTGCATCCCTTGTATCCCTTGCGTCCCATGTGTCCCTTGCATCCCTTGCGCCCCTTGTGTCCCTTGCATCCCATGTTTCCCTTGCATCCCTTGCGTCCCTTGTGTCCCTTGCATCCCTTGTGTCCCTCGTGTCCCATGTGTCTCATGCATCCCATGCATCCCTTGCATCCCTTGTGTCCCTTGCATCCCTTGTGTCCCTTGCACCCCTTGCGTCCCATGTGTCCCTTGTGTCCTATGTGTCTCTAAGCCTATACACCGGGAGCATGTAGTCCCTCTTATTGAAATAGCATTGAAGTATCACCTCCCGGGTGTGGTCAGAGCAAAGCCAAGAGTGGTGCCAACCACTGCTCTTCAGAGACCACACCTAGTGGGCAGCCATGTATCTTCTGTCTACCTACAAAGACTCTGAAAACACTGCTTTATTCAGAACCTAATCGAAATGTATGAAAAATAATAAAATAAAGAAATATATTAAAAATGATTCAATGATGATAATTGTTCTACTATAGCTTTTTTTACAGAGATAAATATACCCGTATTGAGTGAAATTTATAACACAGGGTGGGGTATAATGGTTCTGTACAATGATTCAAATGCCTGATGTGTAATGTGTTTCTGTGGGTCCTGTTCAACGCATTTCATCGATGGACTTCATCAGTGAAAAGCCTCTTTTGGTGGATAATTTTAAGCATTTGTTTTTACTGTTTAAAATCTAAGGCAGCCTCCCAAAACCAGGGTTCTATGAATCTCAAAGGTTCAAAAGCTGCCAGTGTGCCCATTAAATGCAGTCAGTGTGACCCCCCCGCCCACTCACCCTCTGCCCGGCACTTACCCTGTCTTGGTGGGGCAGCAGGTGACGGCGTCGACTGGGGTCCTTCATGTCTCGTTCATGCACCTGTTTGGCTGAGAGGCGGGTCAGTGTTAGGGAAGCAATGTATTTGCTTCCCTAACACAAGACTGAGTAATCAGTGATCGCACAGCATTGCACCCGATGTTTACCCTTTTAGAAGCCTATTACACAGGCTCTAATCAGGCGCTTCCAAAACACCCCACTGCTGTGATTCATATGCCCAGCGCCCGACAAGGGGCCGGGCACGTGAATAGGGGGCGGCAGCGACTACCATAGATAGATTCATGCAATGCATGAATCTATCTATGTGAGAGAGCAGGAGACGGGGGGCGAGCAGGAGAGGGGGTTGAGCAGGAGAGGGGGGCGAGCAGGAGAGGGGGGTCAGCAGGAGAGGAGGGTGAGCAGGAGAGGCAGGAGAGGGGGCGAGCAGGAGAGGAGGGCGAGCAGGAGAGGGGGCGAGCAGGAGAGGGGGCGAGCAGGAGAGGAGGGTGAGCAGGAGAGGCAGGAGAGGGGGCGAGCAGGAGAGGAGGGCGAGCAGGAGAGGGGGCGAGCAGGAGAGGGGGACGAGCAGGAGAGGGGGCGAGCAGGAGAGGGGGACGAGCAGGAGAGGAGGGGCGAGCAGGAGAGGAGGGCGAGCTGAAGAGGGGGTGAGCAGGAGAGGGGGCGAGCAGGAGAGGGGGGCGAGTAGGAGAGGGGGCGAGCAAGAGAGGGGGCAAGCAAGAGAGGGGGCGAGCAGGAGAGGGGGTGAGCAAGAGAGTGGGTGAGCAAAAGAGGGGGTGAGCAGGAGAGGGGGGACAGCAAGAGAGGGGGCGAGCAGGAGGGGAGTTAACCACAGGGGGCGCTGAAGGGGTTATGTGTGACCTCATGTCTGTTTCTAACTGTAGGGGGTGTGGCTGTAGGTGTGATGTCATTGATTGTGGTTCCCTATATAAGGGAACACACGATCGATGACGGCGCCACAGTGAAGAACGGGGAAGCCGTGTTTACACACAGCTCTCCCCGTTCTTCAGCTCCGGGGACCAATCGCGGGACTCCAGCGGCGATCGGGTCCACGGGTCCCGCGGTCACGGAGCTTCGGACCGGGTCACGGGAGCGCGCCCATGACCCACGGCTGGGCACTTAAAGAGGACGTACCTGTACGTGCTTGTGCCCAGCCGTGCCATTCTGCCAATGTATATGTGCAGGAGGCGGTCCTTGAGCAGTTAAAAGTCACTGACTCCTCCTGGTCCCATTCCGTGATAGGCGTTTCTCAGAAGCCTATCACAGACTTCTTCTCATCCTCGTACTCGGTTTCCCAGCAGACACTGTGTTCAGTGTTCCACCTATCATGGACGTTCTTTTGTTCGAGGATGAAAAGGCGTTCGTGATAGGCGGAACACTGAACACAGTGTCTGTTGGGAAACGCCTATCACAGAAGGGACCAGGGGGAAGCCGCGACTATTAAACAATGGACGCTCGCGGCCCTCCAGGTACACTGACTCGAGTATAAGCCGAGGGGGGCATTTTCAGCCCTAAAAAAGGGGTGAAAAACTCGGCTTATACTCGAGTATATATACAGTTTTTTCACTTACCCCATGTTTTATACATTTATAAAATACATTAGATATCATATTCATTATTACAGTTGCAATAAAAAGTATGTGAACCCTTTTGGAATGATATGGATTTCTCATAAAATGTGATCTGATCTTCATCTAAGTCACAACAATAGACAATCACAGTCGGCTTACACTAATAACACACAGAGAATTAAATGTTAGCATGTTTTTTATTGAACACACCATGTAAACATTCACAGTGCAGGTGGAAAAAGTATGTGAACCCTTGGATTTAATAACTGGTTGAACCTCCTTTGGCAGCAATAACTTCACCCAAACGTTTCCTGTAGTTGCAGATCAGACGTGCACAACGGTCAGGAGTCATTCTTCACCATTCCTCTTTACAGAACTGTTTCAGTTCAGCAATATTCTTGGAATGTCTGGTGTGAATCACTTTCTTGAGGTCATGCCACAGCATCTCAATGGGGTTGAGCTCAGGACTCTGACTGGGCCACTCCAGAAGGCGTATTTTCTTCTGTTTAAGCCATTCTGTTGTTGATTTACTTCTATGCTTTGGGCCGTTGTCCTGTTGCAACACCCATCTTCTGTTGAGCTTCAGCTGGTGGACAGATGGCCTTAAGTTCTCCTGCAAAATGTCTTGATAAACTTGGGAATTCATTTGTCCTTCGATGATAGCAATCTGTCAAGGCCCTAACGCGGCAAAGCAGCCCCAAACCATGATGCCCCCACCACCATACTTCACAGTTGGGATGAGGTTTTGATGTTGGTGTGCTGTGCCTCTTTTTCTCCACACATAGTGTTGTGTGTTTCTTCCAAACAACTCAACTTTGGTTTCATCTGTCCACAGAATATTTTGCCAGTACTGCTGTGGCACCAAATCCAGGTGCTCTTCTTGTGCAAACTGTAAACGTGCAGCAATGGGTTTTTTTGGACAGCAGTGGCTTCCTCTGTGGTATCCTCCCATGAAATCCATTCTTGTTTAGTGTTTTACGTATCGTAGATTCACTAACAGGGATGTTAGCATATACCAGAGACTTTTGTAAGTCTTTAGCTGACACTCTAGGATTCTTCTTCACCTCATTGGTCAGTCCGCGCTGTGCTCTTACAGTCATCTTTACAGGAGGGTCACTCCTAGGGAGAGGAGCAGCAGTGCTGAACTTTCACCATTTATAGACAATTTGTCTTACTGTGGACTGATGAACAGCAAGGCTTTTGGAGATACTTTTATAACCCTTTCCGGCTTTATGCAAGTCAACGATTCTTAATCGTAGGTCTTCTGAGAGCTCTTTTGTGCGAGGCATCATTCACATCAGGCAATGCTTCTTGTGAAAAGCAAACCCAGAACTGGTGTGCGTTTTTTATAGGGCAGCTGTAACCACCACCTCCAATCTCATCTCACTGATTGGACTCCAGTTGGCTGACACCTCACTACAATTAGCTTTTGGAGATGTTCACATACTTTTTCCACCTGCACTGTGAATGTTTACATGGTGAGTTCAATAAAAACACGGTAACATTTAATTCTCTGTGTGTTATTAGTTTAAGCCGACTGTGATTGTCTATTGTTGTGACTTAGATGAAGATCAGATCACATTTTATGAGAAATCCATATCATTCTAAAGAGGTTCACATACTTTTTATTGCAACTGTATATGCATTAATTATATTTAATCTATTGGATTTAATAATCATTCATTTATTATGGTTACATACACATATTCATGCCTCATTTAAAGTCCCAAAACCCTTTTTATTTTTACATATATATATATAGGGATGGAGGCATGCTTATGTTTTATTTTGGGTTTGAGCGGGTCACTTTCAGTTCTTTATTTCACAATGAAATGAGTAATTGAGCCACCAATGTGCACGCAGTTTCACAAGCCAGCCATGTGTCAGTGGGGGGGGGGGGGGGCACGATCTCAGGAAGTGTTAGGACCTTCTGTTGAAAACAGTGACGAGGAATTCATTCAGATCACTTCCTATTTTCTTCTTATTCAGAAAAAAAAGTGTCTGTGTTTTCTTTCACTGACATTCTGACTAAAATACTACAGTATAGGTCAAATAAAGGCTTCTACAAAATAATAATACTATAATAAAATAATAAATAGTAATACTACGGCGCCGGGCGGAGGCTGATCGGTGTGATGGAATGCGCCTCAGGGCGGGGTTTAAAGCCTGCAAATGAAGCGCCTCGTCTGCAATCTCATCATTGCATAGCCGTGGCATTTCCCACAGGGCACTGCGTCCGGCGTCCGGCAACAGAGCACTTAAGGACCCTTTTTCATTTTTTTTCTTAAAGAGACAGTTTAAAAAAAAAATGTGACTGCCTGGGGGGGGGGGGGGTTAATTCCACTAACCGTGTTTGGAGGAAGAAGAATGATGAGTACCATCCCAAGAACACCATCCCTACTGTGAAGCATGGGGGTGGTAGCATCATGCTTTGGGGGTGTTTTTCTGCACATGGGACAGGGCGACTGCACTGTATTAAGGAGAGGATGACCGGGGCCATGTATTGCGAGATTTTGGGCAACAACCTCCTTCCCTCAGTTAGAGCTTTGAAGATGGGTCGAGGCTGGGTCTTCCAACATGACAATGACCCGAAGCACACAGCCAGGATAACCAAGGAGTGGCTCTGTAAGAAGCATATCAAGGTTCTGGCGTGGCCTAGCCAGTCTCCAGACCTAAACCCAATAGAGAATCTTTGGAGGGAGCTCAAACTCCGTGTTTCTCAGCGACAGCCCAGAAACCTGACTGATGTAGAGAAGATCTGTGTGGAGGAGTGGGCCAAAATCCCTCCTCCAGTGTGTGCAAACCTGGTGAAAAAACTACAAGAAACGTTTGACCTCTGTAATTGCAAACAAAGGCTACTGTACCAAATATTAACATTGATTTTCTCAGGTGTTCAAATACTTATTTGCAGCTGTATCATACAAAAAATAGTTTAAAAAAATCATACATTGTGATTTCTGGATTATTTTTTTTGATTATGTCTCTCACAGTGGACATGCACCTACGATAACAATTTCAGACCCCTCCATGATTTCCAAGTGGGAGAACTTGCAAAATAGCAGGGTGTTCAAATACTTATTTTCATCACTGTATGTGGAAGCTTTACACCTCAACAAGAAGAAAAGCCTCCAGCTCTCTGTAGGATGATGAAGATGGAAGCCTACCACATGCTTGTCTCTCCATATCTTCTATGATGTTTAGATCTGGTGGTTGGGGAGGACATGGAAGGGGTTCCTGGTGTACTGCGAACACTGTCAGGGTTATTTACAAGTTTGTGGTTGGGACACAATCCTCTTGTGACAATGCCCCCCCTCTGCTCTCATTGGCCAGAAGTGGTGCTCTACTTGCACAGTGTCTCCCTGTTTATAGTCAGCAGCTTAGTGCTGCCGGTTTCTTTTCCTCTTGTCTGTTTGGCTACGTGGGCTCTGACACTTTATTTTGGCATCAAAACCACAAGGCTCAGTGCTTGTGATAGCTTTGTCTACACTGGCCCTGTACTATATGCTCTGAATCTTATTCTGACCATAGAAGCCTTCTTTTGACCCTAGCATTTTCTTGAATTACTACATCATTTGCTGCCTGCTCTAGATTCAAACTGTCTCTAAATAACACTTTGCCTGCTGCCTGCCCAGACCTCAGACTGTCTAAATTACTCTTGGTCAAGCTGTCTGTTCCAACCTCAGACTGTGTCTGGTTCATGTTTTGTCTGCTGTCTGCTCTGACTTCAGATTTTCTCTAGACTATGCTTCAATTGCTACCTGCCCTGACCTTGGAGTGTCTATGGACCACACATTTGTCAGCTGCCTGCCTCGGCCTCAAAACTGTCTCTGAATTACCCTTTACCTGCTACCCGCCCCGACCTTGGACTGTCTCTGTATCATACTCCATCTGCTACCTGCCCTGACCTCAGACTGTCTCTGTATCATACTCCATCTGCTACCTGCCCTGACCTCAGACTGTCTCTGGATTATGCTTTGCCTGCTGCCTGCCTTGACCTCTCACTGTCTCTGGACTGTGCTTCAATTGCTACCTGCCCTGACCTTGGACTGTCTTTGGACCACGCATTTGTCAGCCGCCTGCCCTGGCCTCAAACTGTCTCTGACTTATGCTTTACCTGCTGCCTGCCCTGGCTGCTGACTGTCTCTGGATTTCTCTCTTTCTACCACTTGCACTGATCTCAGACTGTCTCTGGATTATTGCAAAAAAATTTCAAGAGAAGGAGACATGGACTTTAAAGGCACATCCATAGCATTGAAGTACAAAATAAACTTTTGTTTATGTTTAAAATTCACATTGTTGACATGACATGTTAAAAACAAAACATGTTTTTTGTCTCTGGATTATGCTTATTGTCTGCTGCCTGCCCCAACCTTTGGCTGACACTGGACTATGCCTATTGTCTGCTGCCTGCCCCAACCTTTGACTGACTCTGGATTATACTTATTGTCTGCTGCCTGCCCCAACCTTTGGCTGACTCTGGAATATGCCTATTGTCTTCTGCCTGCCCCAACCTTTGACTGACTCTGGAATATGCCTATTGTCTGCTGCATGCCCCAACCTTTGACTGACCTTGGATTATGCTTATTGTCTGCTGCCTGCCCCAACCTTTGACTGACTCTGGGTTATGCTTATTGTCTGCTGCCTGCCCCAACCTTTGACTGACTCTGGATTATGCTTATTGTCTGCTGCCTGCCCAACCTTTGACTGACTCTGGATTATTCTTATTGCCTGCTGCCTGCCCCAACCTTTCACTGACTCTGGATTATGCTTATTGTCTGCTGCCTGCCCTGCCCTGCCCAGGACCTTTGGACTTTGTTATGGGAACGCTGGGTTAGAGTACATATCTTAAACTCCTGAAGACCACAGATACTCTTTTCTTTTATAGAGAAAACACTCCAGTGCTCAACCAACAACGCATCCAATGGTGTCACCGTAATACTTTGCCCAATGCAAACCTCCTCAGATGGGGGAATCTTCAACAAGTTGTAAAAACGTACAGGAAGGTGCAAATGGCTTGTGCATTACCACCATTAAAACGTATTGAATAGAAATCTGTTAGTGTACTCACAAGGATTGTAAGAAACAAGAGCATCAAAGGACAACCCCAGCCTTCGAGGCAAAGGTGTCCATCCAAACATGGAATGACTGAAAGACTAATTAGTTTCGGGGGTTGTGCCCTCTTCTTCAGAGCTAATCCAACCCCATTTCCGGCAAATCCCCCCCCTCACTGAGAATGTGGGGAGAACCAATCAGTCAGATGATACAAAACTTAGACCAGCCCACAAAAGCCACTCCCTAAGAATCCCCCAATTGTCTTGCAAGAGCCAAAACGTACCCATATATCCATCACCTCCAAAAGATATTAATACTAATCAAAAGATATATAATAGATATATGTGTGTAGATCATGGGTCTTCAAACTACGGCCCTCCAGTTGTTCAGGAACTACAATTCCCATCATGCCTAGTCAAGTCTGTGAATGTCAGAGTCTTGCAATGCCTCATGGGATGTGTAGTTCCGCAAAAGCTGGAGGGCCGTAGTTTGAGGATCCTTGGTGTAGATAGATAGATATATAGATTGATAGATACAGTATATATATATATATATATATAGTCAAAAGTATTGGGACGCCTGCCTTTACACGCACATGGACTTTAATGGCATTCCAGTCTTAATCGTAGGGTTTGGGTGTTCGCCGAATAGCAAACAATTTGGGGTGTTTGCGGCAGTTTTGAAAGCCGTGGAACACCCTTTAAAAAGTCTATGGGATAAATCAAAAGTGCTAATTTTAAAGGCTTGCCCCAGGGGACATGTATTAATGCAATTTTTTTTTTTTCGGGAGAAGTGATTTTAATAATGCTTAAAGTGAAACAATAAAAGTGAAATATTCCTTCAAATTTCGTACCTGGGGGGTGTCTATAGTATGCCTGCAAAGTAGCGCATGTTTCCCGTGTTTAGAACAGTCCCTGCACAAAATGTAATTTCTAAAGGAAAAAAGTAATTTAAAACTGATCGCAGCTATTAATGAATTGTCGGGTCCCGGCAATACAGATAAAAGTCATTGAAAAAAACAGCATGGGTCCCCCCCAGTCCATTACCAGGCCCTTTGGGTCTGGGGTTTGGATATTAAGGGGAACCCCGAACCAAAATAAGAAATTGCGTGGGGGTCCCCCCCAATTTCCATACCAGGCCCTTCAGGTCTTAAATTAATTATTATCAGGCCACATGCCCTCAACATGGAGAGGATACTTTGGTGTTCAAAGCACCATGTCCCCCATGTTGATGGGGACAAGGGCCTCATGCCCACAACCCTTGCCTGGTGGTTGTGGGGGTCTGTGGGCAGGGGGCTTATCGGAATCTGGAAGCCCCCTTTAAGAAGGGGACCCAAAAGAATCCCAACCCCCCCATTGTGATTGTAACAGGGTACATTGTACCCTTACCATTTCACAAAAAAGTGCCAAAAATGGTAAAAAAAAAAACACAGGAGACAGCTTGGGACAAGTCCTTTATTTAAAAAAAATGTGGCATGTGGCCTGGTACGGTTCAGGAGGGGGGGGGCACTCTCTCGCCCCCCCCCTCTTTTCTTGTGGCCTACCAGGTTGTGTGCTCGGATAAGGGTCTGGTATGGATTTTTGGGGGAAACCCCACGCCATTTTTTTATTTTGGTGCAGGGTTCCCCTTAATATCCATACCAGACCTGAAATGCCTGGTTTGGAATTTGGGGGGACCCTGATGCAATTTTATTTTTTAATTTTGGTTATGGGGTTTCCCTTAATATTCATACCAGACCCAAAGGGCCTGGTAATGTACTGGGGGGGATCTCATGCTGTTTTTTTCAATGACTTTTATCTGTATTGCCGGGACCCGACAATTCATTATAGCCGCGAGTAGTTTTAAATGACTTTTTTTTCCTTTAGAAATTTCATTTTGTTCAGGGACAGTTCTAAACACAGGAAACATGCGCTACTTCAAAGGCATACTATAGACACCCCCAGGTACAAAATGTAAAGGAATATTTCACTTTTATTGTTTCACTTTAAGCATTAATAAAATCACTGCTCCCGAAAAAATTGCCTTTTTTAAAACTTTTTTTGCATTGATACATGTCCCCTGGGGCAGGACCCGGGTCCCCAATCACTTTTTATGACAATAACTTGCATATTAACCTTTAAAATTAGCACTTTTGATTTTTCATGTTCGTGTCCCATAGACTTTAACAGGGTTTGCGTGTTTTGAAAAAAGTTTTTGCCTATTCCCATGTTCTGCTGCAAAACGAACCGGGGGGGGGGGGGGGGGACTCATCACTAGTGGCCTTCATCCTCTTCCCTCGTCCTGTTGTGTGTTTTGTCTGTCAAGACGCCAACCTCCTTGGCAGTGCTGATCAGCCCACAACAGGACAATACAGGAAGAGAGGGTGAAGGCCACATACTTCTGCGGACTGTGAACTTAACCATTTAAGGGCCGTGTTTGTTTTAACAAATGATAACGAACGCGCAGAATCCGAATTCGGAAAGATCCGACATAAAAAATGCTTTATTTTCGTTTTGTTGCAACAACAGTTTGATATAGATAGGAGATTTGACTTGACGGTGACAATAGTGATCTGTGTCTATCGAACCTGTGGTTGAATGTCTATTAGTCCAAGATTATTCTACATAGAAAGAAAAGATTCAACATTATAGAGAAAAGATTTGACATTATATAGACATGAAGATTCGACACAGAGAGAAAAGATTCGACATTATAGAGACATGAAGATTCGACATTATAGAGACATGAAGATTCGACATTATAGAGAGAAAAGATTTGACATAGAGAGAAAAGATTTGACATTATAAAGAGAAAAGATTCGACATAGAGAGAAAAGATTCGACATTATAGAGACATGAAGATTTGACAGAGATAAAAGATTTAACATAGAGAGAAAAGATTCGACATTATAGAGAGAAAAGATTCGACATTATAGAGAGAAAAGACTCGACATAGAGAGAAAAGATTCGACATAGAGAGAAAAGATTCGACATAGAGAGAAAAGATTCGACATAGAGAGAAAAGATTCGACATAGAGAGAAAAGATTCGACATTATAGAGACATGAAGATTCGACATAGAGAGAAAAGATTTGACATAAAGAGAAAAGATTCAACATTATAGAGACATGAAGATTTGACATAGAGAAAAAAGATTCGACATACAGAAAAAAGATTTGACATTATAGAGAGAAAAGATTCGACATTATAGAGACATGAAGATTCGACATAGAGAGAAAAGATTTGACATAGAAAGAAAAGATTTGACATTATAGAGAGAAAAGATTCGACATTATAGAGAGGAAAGATTCGACATTATAGAGAGGAAAGATTCCACATTATAGAGACATGAAGATTCAACATAGAGAGAAAAGATTTCGACATTATAGAGAGAAAAGATTCAACATTATGGAGACATGAAGATTCGACATCGAGAGAAAAGAGTCGACATAGAGAGAAAAAAATGTACTTTATAGAGACATGAAGATTTGACATGGAGAGAAAAGATTCGACATTATAGAGACATGAAGATTCGACATTATAGAGACATGAAGATTCGACATTATAGAGAGAAAAGATTTGACATAAAGAGAAAAGATTCAACATTATAGAGACATGAAGATTTGACATAGAGAAAAAAAGATTCGACATACAGAAAAAAGATTTGACATTATAGAGAGAAAAGATTCGACATTATAGAGAGGAAAGATTCCACATTATAGAGACATGAAGATTCGACATTATAGAGAGGAAAGATTCCACATTATAGAGACATGAAGATTCGACATAGAGAGAAAAGATTGGACATTATAGAGAGAAAAGATTGGACATTATAGAGAGAAAAGATTGGACATTATAGAGAGAAAAGATTGGACATTATAGAGAGAAAAGATTTGACATTATAGAGAGAAAAGATTTGACATTATAGAGAGAAAAGATTTGACATTATAGAGAGAAAAGATTTGACATTATAGAGAGAAAAGATTTGACATTATAGAGAGGAAAGATTCCACATTATAGAGAGAAAAGTTTCTACATTATAGAGAGAAAAGATTCGACATTATAGAGAGAAAAGAATCAACATTATAGACATGAAGATTTGACCTAGAGAGAAAAGATTTGACATAGAGAAAAAAGATTCAACATTATAGAGACATGAAGATTCGACCTAGAGAGAAAAGATTCACCATAGGGAGAAAAGCTTTGACATTATAAAGAGAAAAGATTTGACATAGAAAAAAAAGATTCGACATTATAGAGACATGAAGGTTCAACATAGAGAGAAAAGATTTGACATTATAGAGACATGAAGATTCGACATAGAGAGGAAAGATTCGACATAGAGAGAAAAGATTCGACATAGAGAGAAAAGATTCGACATAGAGAGAAAAAAATCGACATTATAGAGACATGAAGATTTGACGAAGCAGCTAAAAACATACGATCGCCGCGATCGTACATTTCCAGTCAAATGCTCGGCCCACAGGCTATAGAAGAATTCTAATGTTGGGTGACTAGTAATAATAAATAATAAATATAATTATTACTAGTGTCATACAACATTAGAATTCTACTATAGCTTGTGGGCGGAACATTTGACTGGAAATGTACGATCGCGGCGCCATACAGTTCAGCTGCTTCATCGAATCTTCTTAGAACATTCGACAGACACCATAAGCCTTCAATGACAGATTCGACCTTAATTCATTCGGATTTTCGGACGAATACATTTTCAACGAAACAAAATAAATAAAAACAACTTTCGGGAGTAACTAAATAAATGTATTTTTCAGACTGAAATGAAATTATTTCAGTGTGCACATGTCTAGTGTGTATAAAAGGTCAATGAGTTTCTGGACTCCTGACAGACCCTTGCATCTTTCATCCAGTGCTGCACTGACTTCTCTGGATTCTGAGTCATGGGGGGAAGAAAGAAAAAGAATTGTCAAAGGATCTGCGGGAAAAGGTAGTTGAACTGTATAAAACAGGAAAGGGATATAAAAAGTTATCCAAAGAATTGAGAAGGCCAATCAGCAGTGTTCAAACCTTAATCAAGAAGTGGAAAATAAGGGGTTCTGGTGAAACCAAACCACCGTCAGGAAGACCAACTAAAATTTCAGCCACAACTGCCAGAAAAATTGTTTGGGATACAAAGAAAACCCACAAATAACTTCAGGGGAAATACAGGACTCTCTGAAAACATGGGGTGTGGCTGTACAAGATTCACAATAAGGAGGCACGTGAAGAAAGATGGGCTGCATGGTCGAGTCTCCAGAAGAAAGTCATTACTACGCAAATGTCACAAAGTATCAGCTTACAATACGCCAAACAGCACAGAGACAAGACTCAAATCTTCTGCCACAAAGTCAATTGGAGTGATGAGACCAAAGTTGAGCTTTTTGGCCACAACCATAAACACTAGATTTGGAGAGGAGACAACAAGGCCTATGATGAAAGGTCCACCATTCCTACTGTGAAACACGGAGGTGGGTCGCTGATGTTTTGCTACAAAGGCACAGGAAATTTGGTCAAAATTGATGGCAAGATGAATGCAAAAAGTTATCAAAAAATACTGGAGGAACAATTAATTCATCAGCCAGGAAGCTGCACATGCATGGGACGGACATTCCAACATGACAATGATCCACAACACAAGGCCAAGTCCACCTGTCATTGGCTACAGCAGAATAAAGTGAAGGTTCTGGAGTGGCCATCTCAGTCTCCTGACCTCAATATCATTGAGACCCTCTGGGGAGATCTCAAACGTGCCCTTCATGGAAGACAGCCCAAGAATTTCCAGGAACTGGAATGGGGAGCTTTACTGTAACGGAACGTCCCACACTTCGCTTGAGTGCTTCCGTCAAATACCGCTTCCTATTAGTCTGGATATAGATATCAGATATTGCAGCTGCTCACAAGCACACAACGAGACAAGACTTGTTTGTCTGCTGAACATGGAGTGTTTATTAGAACCAAAATGCCAGTCTTTTATACAATTAAAGAGGAGGTAACCAGAATATAAATTAACATGAGCTAATTAACTAGATCATTTATACAGTTGAGGTGACCTTTCAGGGTAGACGTCACGTCTCCTTGCTCACCTGCTATACAATATATATTATTATAAGTGTAAACACAGGACATCTTCACACAATAGCAGGGTCAATTAGCACAGAGAACAGACAGATGGCTGGAGGTGATGGCATGAGCATCTCCTTACATTGTATGTCCCAACAGTATGACTCAGTCACTCTTATGGCATATACATGGTCCCCAGGCATACAGCTCACAAAGAGCACCCAAATGCCAGGGCCCATGATCGCAAGGCAAGAGGCTAGCATTCAGTTCCCTCCAAAAGTCCCTGTCCCGGGTGAGTCTGTCACACCTATCACTTGGAAATTATCCAACATGACTCACAGCGGCCAGACTTGTGTGATTATCACTATTATTGTTGTGTAATAACAGGAGACTTCTGCTGTGTGAGATAAAGAATGACCATAGAAAGAATATCAGTCATGTGACCTCCGGGATGATGAAATGTTTCACTGGAAATGACTGTGGGAGGAGAAAAAATACGGAGGAAAGATCTACAGGGGAGGAACTTTTTCTATCATCACAACCCAACACTACGAGGTGAGAGAAAATCCCCCATCTACAGTATCTAATATCTATCTATCTATCTATCTATCTATCTATCCATCTATCTATCTAAAAATCGATTTAATATTTCATCCTCCACATTCAGATCATGTCTGTGGAATACGAGGATTTCCAAACTCTTCAGGAGGACACAAAACAATCGAATGGAGCCGGAGCAACCAACCAGATTCGTCAAGGTAAGAAAATCTGATACAGAGAATTACACCCGACATACAGGACAGGAGAAGTAGCACTGTGCAGAGTTGGGTACTTTGTGATGATCAGTAGTTGGGGGTTGTCCTGTAGTAGATATGTGATTGGTGTGTATTTGGTATTATATTTGCATTGGACGATGATTGTTTTGTTCCATTATCAGCAATCATGATGAAGAGACGGGTCCCGGAACTTTCCTCCTCCCTCATCTGCTTCCTGTCAGCAGTCTGCACCGGACTCATCTTCATCATCATCATCCTCATCGTCACCATCACACGTGAGTTTCCACCGTCCTCCCCCCACATTGTCACCATCACACGTGAGTTCCCACCGACCTCCCCCCACATCGTCACCATCACACGTGAGTTCCCACCGTCCTCCCCCCACATCGTCACCATCACACGTGAGTTCCCACCGTCCTCCCGCACATTGTCACCATCACACGTGAGTTTCCACCGTCCTCCCCCCACATTGTCACCATCACACGTGAGTTCCCACCGTCCTCCCCCCACATTGTCACCATCACATGTGAGTTCCCACCGTCCTCCCCCCACATTGTCACCATCACACGTGAGTTCCCACCGTCCTCCCCACATTGTCACCATCACACGTGAGTTCCCACCGTCCTCCCCCCACATTGTCACCATCACACGTGAGTTCCCACCGTCCTCCCCACATTGTCACCATCACACGTGAGTTCCCACCGTCCTCCCCCCACATTGTCACCATCACATGTGAGTTCCCACCGTCCTCCCCCACCATTGTCACCATCACACGTGAGTTCCCACCTCCCCCCCCCCCCCCACATTGTCATCATCACACGTGAGTTCCCACCGTCCCCCCCCACATTGTCACCATCACACGTGAGTTCCCACCATCCTCTCCCCACATTGTCACCATCACACGTGAGTTCCCACCGTCCTCCCCCCACATCGTCATCATCACACGTGAGTTCCCACCGTCCTCCCCCCACATTGTCACCATCACACGTGAGTTCCCACCGTCCCCCCCACATTGTCACCATCACACGTGAGTTCCCACCGCCCCCCCCCCACATTGTCACCATCACACGTGAGTTCCCACCGTCCTCCCCTCACATCGTCACCATCACACGTGAGTTCCCACCGTCCTCCCCCACATTGTCACCATCACACGTGAGTTCCCACCGCCCCCCCCCCCCACATTGTCACCATCACACGTGAGTTCCCACCGTCCTCCCACCACATTGTCACCATCACACGTGAGTTCCCACCGCCCCCCCCCCATATTGTCACCATCACACGTGAGTTCCCACCGTCCTCCCCCCACATTGTCACCATCACACGTGAGTTCCCACCGTCCTCCCCCCACATTGTCACCATCACACGTGAGTTCCCACCGTCCTCCCCCCACATTGTCACCATCACACGTGAGTTCCCACCGTCCTCCCCCCACATTGTCACTATCACACGTGAGTTCCCACCGTCCTCCCCCCACATTGTCACCATCACACGTGAGTTCCCACCGTCCTCCCCCACATCGTCACCATCACACATGAGTTCCCACCGTCCTCCCCCCACATTGTCACCATCACACGTGAGTTCCCACCGTCCTCCCCCCACATTGTCACCATCACACGTGAGTTCCCACCGTCCCCCCCACATTGTCACCATCACACGTGAGTTCCCACCGTCCTCCCCCCACATTGTCACCATCACACGTGAGTTCCCACCGTCCTCCCCCCACATTGTCACTATCACACGTGAGTTCCCACCGTCCTCCCCCCACATTGTCACCATCACACGTAAGTTCCCACCGTCCTCCCCCCACATTGTCACCATCACAAGTGAGTTCCCACCGTCCTCCCCCCACATTGTCACCATCACACGTGAGTTCCCACCGTCCTCCCCCCACATCGTCACCATCACACGTGAGTTCCCACCGTCCTCCCCCCACATTGTCACCATCACACGTGAGTTCCCACCGTCCTCCCCCCACATCGTCACCATCACACGTGAGTTCCCACCGTCCCCCCCCCACATTGTCACCATCACACGTGAGTTCCCACCATCCCCCCCACATTGTCACCATCACACGTGAGTTCCCACCGTCCTCCCCCCACATTGTCACCATCACACTTTCCAAGGGATTCCAAGGGATTCTGGGTTTCACGGGCCCTCCCGTTACAGGTACAGTGTTGTATGACCGCGCAATAGTCATTCAAAGTGTGAGAGCGCTGAAAGCTGAAAATTGGACTGGGCATCCGGGGGGGGGGGGGGGGGGTTTAAGGACCGCCTAATGGCGATATACGTTGGCAGAATGGCACGGATGGGCACAGGCACGTACAGGTACGTCGCCTTTAAGAGCCGAGCTGTGGGTCGCGCGTGACCCGGTTCGAAGTTTCGCGGCCGCCGGACCAGCGGACACGATCGCCGCCGATGTCCCGCGATCAGTCACAGGAGCTGAAGAACGGGGAGAGGTGTGTGTAAACAGTGGAGGTAAGTATTATGGGCCAGATTCACAGAGAGATACGATGGTGAATCTCCTGATACACCATCGTATCTCTGACTTAGGCTGGTCCTATCTATGCGCCTGATTCATAGAATCAGTTACGCATAGATATGGCTAAGATCCGACAGGTGTAACTGTGTTACACCGTCGGATCTTATTTTCAATTTGAAAATGGCGCGGGGGGCGTTCCCGCTGATTTACGCTGAATAATATGTAAATCAGCGAGATACGCGAATTCACAAACGTACGCGGACCCGATGCAGTTTGTTACGACGTTTCCGTAGCGGTTTTCCCGGCATATACTTACCCCATCTTCTATGGAGCGCAGCCAATGTTAAGTATAGCCGTCGTTCCCGCGTCGATTTAGAATTTTTTTACGTCGTTTGCGTACGCCGATTCAGAAACCTGTGCGTCGCAAGTTACGCTCACGTCGAAACCACTGACGTCCTAGTTACGTCAGTGGGAGCAATGCACGCCGGGAAATTTCGCGGACGGCGCATGCTCATTTAAATCGGCGCGGGAACGCCCCTGATTTAAATAGTACACTCCCCCTAGCCGCGGAATTTGAATTCCGCCGGGGGATTTGCGAGACGCCGCCGCAAGTTTGGAGGTAAGTGGTTTGTGAATTACCCACTTGCCTCTCAAACTTGCGGCAGCGTATCTTAAATCAGATAGATCACGCAGATCTAAAGATCTGCTGATCTACCTGAATCTGGCACATTATGTTTGTTATTTAAAAAAAAAAAAAAAACAGGAACCTTTAGTGTCCCTTTAAGGCCCGGTACACACGAACAAACATGTACGGTGAAAGCGGTCCGTCGGATCGTTTCCACCATACATGCCTGCCAAAGGGCTTCTGTACGATGGTTGTACTAACCATCGTACAGAAGTCCGTGCGTAAACAATACGCGGGGCGTGTCCGCGTCGTCGCCGCGACGATGACGCGGCGATGACGCGGAGACGTGGGCGGGCCTGCCATTTAAAGGCTTCCACGCATGCGTCGAAGTCATTCGACGCATGCGAGGGACGGCGGGCGCTCGGACATGTACGGTAGGTCTGTACTGACGACCGTACATGTCCGAGCGGGCAGGATTCCAGCGGACGGTTTTAAAACACGTCCAGGAATATTTGTCCGCTGGGAAAAGGCCCGGCGGGCAAATGTTTGCTGGAATTCGGCCCGCTCGCGCCTAAACACGACCAAACATGTATGCTGAAACTGGCCCGCGGACCAGTTTCAGCGTACATGTTTGGTCGTGTGTACGGGGCCTTAGGCTTTGGCCAGAGAAAGAGAGACATACCTTGATTCAGGTAGATGGGTGCATCTTTCAGGCGGCGTATCGTATCGTATTTACGATACGCCGCCATAAGTCAGAGAGGCAAGTGCTGTATTCATAAAGCACTTGCCTCCTAAGTTACGGCGGCGTAGCGTAAATGGGGCCGGCGCAAGCGTGCCTAATTCAAATCAGGATGAGGGGGGCGTGTTTTATGTAAAACACATGCATGCGCCGTCCGTGTACATATCCCAGTGTGCATTGCTCCAAAGTACGCCGCAAGGACGTATTGGTTTTTGACGTGAACGTAAATTACGTCCAGCCCCATTCACGGACGACTTACGCAAACGACGTAAAATTTTCAAATTTCGACACGGGAACGACGGCCATACTTAACATTGGCTAGGCCACCTAGGGGGCAGCTTTATCTTTACGCCGGCGTACCTCTTACGGAAACAGCGTATCTTTACTGCGACGGGCGCACGTACGTTCGTGAATCGGTGTATCTAGTCATTTGCATATTCTACTCCGAACTCAACGGAAGCGCCACCTAGCGGCCAGCGTAAATATGCACCCTAAGATACAACGGCGTAGGAGACTTACGCCGCTCGTATCTTAGCCTAATTTAAGCGTATCTGGTTTCCAGAATACGCTTAAAATTATGACGGCGTAGATTCAGAGTTACGACGGCGTATCTACAGATACGCCGGCGTAACCCTACGTGAATCTAGCTAACAGAGTCTGAACTTATTTAAAAACAATGGGGTAGATTCAGGTAGCAATTACGCCTGCGTATCCATAGAGTAGCGCCGGCATATCGACTTTCTGTATTCAGAAAGCTCGATACGCCGACTATAGCCTAATATATGACTGGCATAAGGCTCTTATGCCGTCGTATCTTAGGCTGCATTCTGACGCTGGCCGCTAGGTGGCGTTCCCGTAGTGGTCAGCGTAGAGTATGCAAATTGCATACTCACGCCGATTCGAGTTTTACGTTGTTTGCGTACGGCGCTTCCGTCGTAAGGCTGCTCCTGCTATTAGGAGGCGCAGCCAATGCTAAGTATGGACGTCGTTCCCGCGTCGCGTTTTTCGAAATTTGCGTTGTTTGCGTAAGTGGATCGTGAATGGCGCTGGACGCCATTTATGTTCCCGTCGAAGCAAATGACGTCCTTGCAACGTCATTTACCGCAATGCACGTCGGGAAAGTTTCCCGACGGAGCATGCGCACTACGTTCGGCGCGGGAACGCACCTAATTTAAATGATCCACGCCCCCTACGGGATCATTTAAATTACGCGTGCTTACGCCGGCCACTTTTACGCAACGCCCCCGCGAATTACGGAGCAAATGCTTCGTGAATGAAGCGTAGCTCAAGTAATTTACGGAGGCGTAGCGTAAAAACGGTACGCTGCGCCGCCATAGTAGTGCGCGCCCCTACCTGAATCCACCCCAATGTTACTTTGTATCTCTCTCCATCTCCTGTCTGATCAATGTTTATAAACAATGTTACTTTGTATTTCTCCATCTCCTGTCTGATTCATGTTTATAAACAATGTTACTTTGTATTTCTCCATCTCCTGTCTGATTCATGTTTATAAACAATGTTACGTTGTATCTCTTTCTCCTGTCTGATCAATGTTTATAAACAATGTTACTTTGTATCTCTCTCTCTCCTGTCTGATCAATGTTTATAAACAATGTTACTTTGTATCTCTCTATCTCCCGTCTGATCAATGTTTATAAACAATGTTACTTTGTATCTCTCTATCTCCTGTCTGATTCATGTTTATAAACAATGTTATGTTGTATCTCTTTCTCCTAACTGATCAATGTTTATAAACAGCGTTACTTTGCATTTTATTTATCTGCTGTCTGATAGATGTTTATAAACAATGTTACTTTGTATCTCCCTATCTGCTGTCTGAACAATGTTTATAAACAGGTCAGGGGGTGGGTGAGACGGAGAAGAGCCTGGAGGTGAAGCTGAGGAATATGAGTATCGAGGTGCACTCCAGCGTAGACCAACTATATGAAGAGAGTAAGTGTGGACTTTGGGTTTTATGGGGGGAGGGTGACACTGGGGGGGGGGGGGGGGGGGTGGGAAGGTTCTAGTTTTCTCACCCTGTGAATGTTCTTCTTTTCCAGAGTCACGGATGATGAAGAAACTGACAGCCATTGAAAGCTTCATGAATGATTTCAATGGTAGGTTTGGGGGGTTTGTCACCTGTGATCTATCTGGGCAGTGATATTGTTCAGGATGTAAACAAAGGGCAGTGATATTGTTCAGGATGTAAACAAAGGGCAGTGATAACGTTCAGGATGTAAACAAGGAACAGTGATAACTTTCAGGATGTAAACAAAGGGCAGTGATAACATTCAGGGTGTAAACAAAATGCAGTGATAACGTTCAGGATGTAAACAAGGGGCAGTGATAACATTCAGGATGTAAACAAATGGCAGTGATAACATTCAGGATGTAAACAAAGGGCAGTGATAACATTCAGGATGTAAACAAATGGCAGTGATAACATTCAGGATGTAAACAAAGGGCAGTGATAAAGTTCAGGATGTAAACACAGGGCAGTGATAACGTTCAGGATTTAAACAAAGGGCATTGATAACGTTCAGGATGTAAACAAAGGGGAGTGATAACGTTCAGGATGTAAACAAAGGGCAGTATAACGTTCAGGATGTAAACAAAAGGCAGTGATAACGTTCAGGATGTAAACAAAGGGCAGTGATAACATTCAGGATGTAAACAAATGGCAGTGATAACATTCAGGATGTAAACAAAAGGCAGTGATAAAGTTCAGGATGTAAACACAGGGCAGTGATAACGTTCAGGATGTAAACAAAGGGCAGTGATAAAGTTCAGGATGTAAACACAGGGCAGTGATAACGTTCAGGATGTAAACAAAGGGCATTGATAACGTTCAGGATGTAAACAAAGGGGAGTGATAACGTTCAGGATGTAAACAAAGGGCAGTGATAACGTTCAGGATGTAAACAAAGGGCAGTATAACGTTCAGGATGTAAACAACGTTCAGGATGTAAACAAAGGGCAGTGATAACGTTCAGGATGTAAACAAAGTGCAGTGATAACATTCAGGATGTAAACAAAAGGCAGTGATAACGTTCAGGATGTAAACAAAGGGCAGTGATAACGTTCAGGATGTAAACAAATGGCAGTATAACGTTCAGGATGTAAACAACGTTCAGGATGTAAACAAAGGGCAGTGATAACGTTCAGGATGTAAACAAAGGGCAGTGATAAAGTTCAGGATGTAAACACAGGGCAGTGATAACGTTCAGGATGTAAACAAAGGGCATTGATAACGTTCAGGATGTAAACAAAGGGGAGTGATAACGTTCAGGATGTAAACAAAGGGCAGTGATAACGTTCAGGATGTAAACAAAGGGCAGTATAACGTTCAGGATGTAAACAACGTTCAGGATGTAAACAAAGGGCAGTGATAGCGTTCAGGATGTAAACAAAGTGCAGTGATAACATTCAGGATGTAAACAAAAGGCAGTGATAACGTTCAGGATGTAAACACAGGGCAGTGATAACATTCAGGATGTAAACAAAAGGCAGTGATAACGTTCAGGATGTAAACAAAGGGCAGTGATAACGTTCAGGATGTAAACAAAGGGCAGTGATAACGTTCAGGATGTAAACAAAGGGTAGTGATAACGTTCAGGATGTAAACAAAGGGCAGTGATAACGTTCAGGATGTAAACAAAGGGTAGTGATAACGTTCAGGATGTAAACAAAGGGCAGTTGGACCCCAGCAAGTTCTATCAGTTGATGAGATGCTCAGGACATAGAGGAGATTGATGCAAAGACCACCAAGGCCCCCTACACCTTACATGACCCGTCTCTCTGTGGTCTCCTTATCTTTTCATCAACTAATCATTTTTTTTCCGAGACCACAAAAGAAAACACAAACAGGAAGTGACGACTCCAACAGCCAATCGCTTCCTCCATGGGAAGTGACCTCACAGGAAGTAACCTCCACACAGGAAATGACCTAACAGGAAATCCTTCCAACACGATGAGTTAATACAAGCAACCAATGAATAATGGCTAAAGGAGTCCAATGGGCGTGTCTGAGCAGAGACGGGTGCATGCCTTACCTGGAAGCCATGTTGCTCAACCTTAACAAAAGAAAACAAACATAAACAAAAGAAGCCGCATGGCTAAACAAACATGGACTCCGTCTCTGACCATAACAACTCAAAGACCGCTGATAGGAATCCTTATTCTGCATTGTTCCAGAGAACAACGCATACCCGGATTATACTACCGTTCCTTGTGGATGGGAGGCTATCTGCCGGTGTACGCCACGAATCTCGACCTGAGCTGAATAGACACAGCAAAGACAAGAGCGTACATCCGCCTATAACCGATAATGTCCATGCAGAGTGAACATATCCCCTCCAGACGAATGTCTGTGCATCGCAGGGCTGTGTTAGGCCTTGTATACACAATAGGTTAACCATAGGACAACGGTCTGATGGACCGACCTTGTGTGGGCCCCATAGGTTATTTAACCATAGGTTAAAAAAAAGCCAACTTGCTTTAAATTTAACCTATGGACTCCTACCGATGGGAAAAAAACAACCTGCGCATGCTCAGAATCAAGTCGACGCATGCTTGGAAGCATTGAACTTCATTTTTTTCAGCACGTTGTTGTGTTTTACGTCACCGCGTTCTGACACGATCGTTTTTTAAACCAATGGTGTGTAGGCACGACGGACCATCAGTCAGCTTCATCGGTTAACCTATGACAACGGTCCATCAGACTGTTGTCCTCTGGTTAACCTATTGTGTGTATGAGGCCTTAATGAGAGGGCACACCTGGGCACTGCCCAGGGGCCCCAGCTGCATGCAGGGCCCCTGCACTTTCTCCGAAGCAGCTGGTCCTTGAGCCCATGCTGCCCCAAAATTGTGAGTCAGAGTGCTGAGGGATTTCTTGTGTGTAGAGGGATCAGAGTGCTGGGGGCATATCTGGGGAGTAGAGGGGTCAGAGTGCTGGGGGGATATCTGGGGTGTAGAGGGGTCAGAGTGCTGGGGGGATATCTGGGGTGTAGAGGGGTCAGAGTGCTGGGGGGATATCTGGGGTGTAGAGGGGTCAGAGTGCTGGGGGGATATCTGGGGTGTAGAGGGGTCAGAGTGCTGGGGGGATATCTGGGGTGTAGAGGGGTCAGAGTGCTGGGGGGATATCTGGGGTGTAGAGGGGTCAGAGTGCTGGGGGGGATATCTGGGGTGTAGAGGGGTCAGAGTGCTGGGGGGATATCTGGGGTGTAGAGGGGTCAGAGTGCTGGGGGCATATCTGGGGTGTAGAGGGGTCAGAGTGCTGGGGGGATATCTGGGATGTAGAGGGGTCAGAGTGCTGGGGGGATATCTGGGGTGTAGAGGGGTCAGAATGCTGGGGGGATATCTGGGGTGTAGAGGGGTCAGAGTGCTGGGGGGATATTTGGGGTGTAGAGGGGTCAGAGTGCCGGGGGGATATCTGGGGTGTAGAGGGGTCACAGTGCTGGGGGGATATCTGGGGTGTAGAGGGGTCAGAGTGCTGGGGGATATCTGGGGTGTAGAGGGGTCAGAGTGCTGGGGGGATATCTGGGGTGTAGAGGGGTCAGAATGCTGGGGGGATATCTGGGGTGTAGAGGGGTCAGAGTGCTGGGGGGATATTTGGGGTGTAGAGGGGTCAGAGTGCCGGGGGGATATCTGGGGTGTAGAGGGGTCACAGTGCTGGGGGGATATCTGTGGTGTAGAGGGGTCAGAGTGCTGGGGGGATATCTGGGGTGTAGAGGGGTCAGAATGCTGGGGGGATATCTGGGGTGTAGAGGGGTCACAGTGCTGGGGGGATATCTGGGGTGTAGAGGGGTCACAGTGCTGGGGGGATATCTGTGGTGTAGAGGGGTCAGAGTGCTGGGGGGATATCTGTGGTGTAGAGGGGTCAGAGTGCTGATGAATATTTTGTGTGTAGAGAATCCTAGCGGCTAATTGCCACTGGATCGCTTCTATAGTAAATGGAAAGGGGTCCCCCCACGCCTCCCTCCGGTGCCTCTCTGGACCCTCCTGTCCCGGTAAGGAGCCCAGGATCTGATCTGGCAGTTGTGCCAGCTTACAATAGAGGGGACTGGAAACAAAATCCCACCTCTGTGGTCTAGTAGACTGCAAGCGACAAATATTTTTGTCACCTCCAGCTAGGGCAGATGTAAACAGGAATGTGAACACCCCTTGTAATAGAAAAAAAGCAGGTCCTCTTTAAATGTGAGATCTGGGGGTCAAAAAGACGTCACATCTCATATTTACACTTAAAAGCAATAAAAAAAAAATTTCAATCATTTTTTTTTACTTTAACCACCAGATATCGGGGCAGGCAGCAGGTAAAGCATAATCCATAAATAGTCTGAGGTCAGGGCAGGCAGCAGGTAAAGCATAATCCATAAATAGTCTGAGGTCAGGGCAGGCAGCAGGTAAAGCATAATCCAGAGACAGTCTGAGCTCAGGGCAGGCAGCAGGTAAAGCATAATTCATAAATAGTCTGAGGTCAGGGCAGGCAGCAGATAAAGCATAATCCAGAGACAGTCTGAGGTCAGGGCAGGCAGCAGGTAAAGCATAATCCAGAGACAGTCTGAGGTCAGGGCAGGCAGCAGGTAAAGCATAATCCATAGATAGTCTGAGGTCAGGGCAGGCAGCAGATAAAGCATAATCCAGAGACAGTCTGAGGTCAGGGCAGGCAGCAGGTAAAGCATAATCCAGAGACAGTCTGAGGTCAGGGCAGGCAGCAGGAAAAAGTTAAAAGAATAAAATAAGTAGTTGAAAAGGTGGAAGGGTAACAGGTAGTAGGTTCAGGTGTATAACTTTGTCCGGAAACACCAGCAACACAGCTTTTGTCGCCACTCTAGCCAGAGCGGGTATTGTGCCCCCGGATAGGCCTCTCTCACTAGCCTAGCAGCCAGAGTGTCACACGGAAACTTGGTAGAGTCTCTGCCACAGACCTTCCCATATATATTCAGTCCAGAATCCTCTCAGCACAGGATTAAGCACTCGGATCTCTCTTGAATAAATTATTGTGAACTCAGAACTGACAGGCGACCATCACTCAGCCTCTCAGTAATGGTGCGTCCTTCAATGAAGTTCAAGGCCTCTCCTGAGCATACCAGCCTCGTGCTCGGTGCTCCCCCAGACAGGTTCTTCACAGAGTGGCTTCCTCCCTCCAGGACGGACAGCACAGGACCACTCTGCAAACGTAGACCCAGTCTGACTACCGGGCCTACTTGGTAGATCACAACCCCGGACCAACGTGATCCCGGAGCCAGGAACACATGAACACGCACCCCCGGCCAGGAGGGCCACACACGGGGGGTGGTGGGATGACTGACCAGGACGGACGACGACCCCAAACTAATGACATCTGTCTCTTAAGTACCATCCCCCAGCATGCACAGCGAGATGATCAACTCTCACTGATTGGCTGCCAAGGAAGAACACCCAATACACCCTGACTCGACTGCTGCCACCCTTGGCCTAGGGTGCAGGGGCGGACTGACAACTCATGGGGCCCCTGGGCAATAGAAGATTATGGGGCCCCCGGGCTTACAGATGGCCACCAAGCCAGGAGGCATTACAGAGGCGGGGCAACTAAAATCTCAGGATTTTCACATCAAAAGCATGTCGATTTTGGACATATCAGGGACAGATGTAAAAAAAACCACAGATTTTGACAATCTGGGCCATATTCTCAGAAGAGTTACGACGGAGTATCTCAGGAAACTCCGTCGTATCTCTCTTTTTTGACCCGGGTATCTATGCGAGTGATTCTTAGAATCATTTTCGCATAGATACGCTGAAGATCCGACATGTGTAAGTCACTTACACTGTCGGATCTTAAATGTAATTCGCTGCCGGCCGCTAGGTGGCGTTTACGTTCAGGTCTCATTTGTTTATGCAAATGAGCCTGTTACGCCGATTCCCGAACGAAATCGCGTTGAGTAACCGTTGCTTACGTCGTTTGCGTAAGCGTAAGGTTACCCCTGCTATATGAGGGGTAACCTTACGCCAGTCCCACGTATGCCATGTTAAGTATGGCGTCGGGTCCGCGTCGTCTTTTCCCGTCGGGTACGTCGTTTTTGTAAGTCGTTCTTGAATACGACTTTACGTCAATGAAGCACACGTCGGCGTCATTGACGTTTTCCGCCGAGAACTGGAGCATGCGCACTGGGCTATTTTTAGCCCGGTGAATGCGCAGTTCGATCGGAACGGGGGTGCGCTTAATTTAAATATAAGCCGCCCCCTTTGAAATACGCGGGGATACGCCGGGCCTTTTACACTACGCCTCCGCAAACTACGGAGCAAGTGCTTGAGGAATATGGCACTTGCTCCAGTAAGTTGGGGCGGCGTAGTGTAAATGGCTTACGCTATGGCCGCGGAAAAAGTACAAGAATCTGGCCCTCTGTCCCTTGTTTTAATGAGCCTGGCAACCCTGATGGGGTCCCCTAGTGGCATGGAGCCCTTGGGCAGTGCCCGAGTGCCTCAATGTTCAGTTCGCCCCTGCTAGGGTGGTACCATCACCCCAGACAACAATAGTGGTCACTCACATGACTCTAGTATAACAGATGTCCTTAACCAATTAACCTTATTGCCTTCCTGGCATCACCATCATCATCCCCTGTCACCGACAGGTCATTAATTCCACTTAAAGTCTACTCCTTACCCGCAGAGACCAACCAACGCTGCCACGACAATCCAATTCCTGACCCTGCTAATGAAAAATAACAGAAAAAACACAACCAACACATAAATACAACACATACCATACTAATAATAATAATAATAAGGGGAGGGTGGGCGGGAACTTTCCTAAGCGCTGTGCTTGCCGGGGGGCGGGAAACTTCCCTTAAGTAAACTCCTCTCTCCGCCCCCCAGGTGCTAGCCAACCAATGGTTGTTTTCTGTCCCCTGTGATGTCAGTCACGCCAGCCCTTCACACAGTACACTGCGTTCCCCTGGTCTGGGCTTTACTGTACAGCCATGGCTGGAACAGAAGACCAAATTTGGCAAAACAATACAGTCAGAGGTAGTTAACTCTCTGACTACCCTCTAAATTTAAGGCAGTGCCAGCTAGAAAAGTAGCAGGCCGCTACACTTATATCATATAGATCCTTCCAGGCCACAGTAGAATTGGGGAAATATTCTGTATAAAATTACGAAAACATAAACACCGGTTGGTCACATCCTGGAGATCACCAAGGTCAATGTTCAGTTAAACTATATTGTATGTCGAGGTATCATTTAACCTCTTGATCTCCTTGAAATCCAGTGAGCTCCTTACTACAGAGATCTGACAACACAGTGACTTTTCTATATTGAAATCCCAAGTAACGTTGCCATCCCAGCCTAGTATTCTTCTGCTGGACTACAGAACCCCTTCCCCAATGTTATGGGGAGGAGGAGATGGGAAGAGTCTGTATGTGGGTCAGCCCTCCTGGGTAAGGGTATTTGTGGGCAGCAGAAACATCTGAGAAGATGAACATGTGTCCAGTTTATCGGACTAAAGATTGATTTCCTGTCTCCTCAGAACACGACGTGACGAGTAAAGTGACGAATATCAAGTCTCTGGTGAACCTTTTTCTGTCGGATGAAATCTCAGGTAACTGTAATAATAATGGCTTGGGTTAGATCTGTCCAATGCAAGCTTCCCAGGCCCCCCGGTATTCCAGGCTATGCTTTGGTGTTTGGTGTCCAGGTCTACTAAAGGACAAAAAGTCATTTAAAACTACTCGCGGCTACAATGTATTGTCGGGTCCCGGCAATACAGATAAAAGTCATTGGAAAAAAACGGCATGGGTTCCCCCCAGTCTATTACCAGGCCATTTGGGTCTGGTATGAATATTAACCACTTACATACCGGGGGGCACTTACGCCCAGGCCAATTTTCAGCTTTCAGCGCTGTCGCAATTTGAATGACAATTGCGCGGTCGTGCTACACTGTACCCAAATGAATTTTTTTTATCATTTTGTTCCCACAAATAGAGCTTTCTTTTGGTGGTATTTGATCACCTCTGCGATTTTTATTTTTTGCGCAACAACTAAATAAAGACCGAAATGTTTGAAAAAAATATATTTTTTATTTTTTTCTGTTAATTGTTTTGTAAATAAGTACGTTTTCTTCTTCAATTATGGGCACCGATGAGGTGGCACTGATGGGAACCGATGAGGTGGCACTAATGGTCACCGATAGGCAGCACTGATGGGCACTGATAGGCGGCGCTGGTATGCTGCACTGATGGGCACTCATAGGCAGCACTGATGGGCACTCTTTGGCGGCACTGATGGGCACTTTTTGGTGGCACTGATGGGCACTCATGGGTGGCACTGATGGGTACTTATGGGTGGCACAGATGGGCACTGATAGGTGGGCACTGGGCATAGATGGGCACTAAGAGGTGGCACTGATGGACACTGGGTGGCACTGATGGACACAGAGGGGTGGCACTGATGGCATTGCTGGGCATCATTCCAGCCAGTGCCCATGTTGCCAGTCAGTGCCCATTTGTGGGCACTGATTGGCATCGATTGTGTTAATTTTTTTTTGCTCTATTGAGCACCGGGGGGCACTCCCTGGTGGTCCAGTGTTGGCATCTGAGGGGGGGGCTGCGCTGATAAACAATCAGCGCGAACCCCCCCCCTGTCAGGAGAGCCGCTGATCGGCTCTCCTCTACTCGCGTCTGTCAGACGCGAGTGAGGAAGAGCCGATCAATGGCTCTTCCTGTTTACATCGTGATCACATGGCTGATCACGTGGTAAAGAGCCTCCGCCGGAGGCTCTTTACTGAGATCGGAGATGCAGGGTGTCAGATTGACGCCCCGCATCACCGATCGCCACACCGCGGCCCAACGGGCGTGCGCTGGCATGACATCCTACAGGACATCGATAGACGTCCAGTCAGGATTTCACCACCACTTCCCGGACATCAATTGACTATTGACCGGGCGGGAAGTGGTTAAGGGTAACCTCGAACCAAAATGCATGGGGGCCCCCCAAATTCCACACCAGGCCCATTTTAGTTTCCCGACTATGAGATGATTTTGATCAAAGCCTGTATAAAGTTATGCAATTCATAAATGACTATTTACTAGACATGTGCACTGCCAAAAAATGTGTTTGTTTTTCATTTCATTTGTTTTTTATTTTTTTCTCGTTTTTCGGGCCATTCCTTATGATCGCAATTCATAAATTCGTAAATTTCAAAAATTCATAAATTCGAAAATCTGTAAATTTGTAATAATTTGTCAATTCGTAAATTCGTAAATCAGAAAATAAGTAAATAAATACAAAAAATACAAAAGAACGAAAATCCGAAATAATATTTAATATTTTTTGTTTTTGTTTTTCGGGTCATTCGTTCTGCTCGCATTTCGTAAATTTGAAAATTCATAAATCGGAAAATAAGAAAATAAATCGGAAAATTCTAAATAATAACTAAATTACTGATGTATAGAAACGATTAAGTTATAGGTATTGGATTTCCTTTCAAATTTGGCTGTTAGTGAACGTAACAAATACAAATCCGAAGTTACGAATTATCCAAGTTAACGAATGCCACATCTAAACAAATGGAATGGAACAAATTAATAGACATGTGCATTCGTTTTCGTTAGAATGCATTTTCGTCTGAAAATCTGTTTTTTTCTTTATCGTTTAACAAACGATAACGAAAGTGCAAGAAACGAAAAAAACCGAAAGATCCGACATAAAAAATGCTTTATTTTCGTTTTCGTTGCGGTAAAAATTCGATATAGAGAGATTCGACATCATAGAGAAAAGATCCGACATCATAGAGAAAAGATCCGACATTATAGACATAATAGATTCGACATTACAGAGAATAGATTTCGATTTATGAGAAAATAGATTCGACATTATAGAGAATAGATTCGACATTATCACTAGTCATACAACATTAGAATTCTTGTAGGCAAATATAACGGAAATGTACGATGCAACGTAAAGATTCGACATTCCGTCGAATATTAGTTTTTGAACAATCGATGGAAACTACAAATATTCAACGTTCCGTCGAATATTCTTTTGACCATTCGACAGAAACCAAGTATTATTGGATTTTCGGACGAAAGCTATTCCCCAACGAAAAACGAAATAAATCAAAACGATTTTCGGGAGTAACTAAATACATTTATTTTCCAAACGAAAACGAAAAAAACGAAACAAAATATTCCTGTCTGCACATGTCTACAAATTAATAATAAAAAGTAATAATAAAAAGTTTTTATTATTACTATGGTTATTTATTATTATTAATTTGTTACACTCCATTCGTTTAGATGCGGCATTTGTTATTTCTGATCATTTGTAACTTCGGATAAATTTGTATTAGTTACGGTCACTAACAGCCAAATTTGAAAGGAAATTCCAATACCTATAATTTAATAGTTTGTTATTATTTCAGATTTTTGAATTTTCGAATCTTAGAATTTTCGAATTTAGAAATTTACGAATTAACAAATTTACGAATATTCCGAAAAATATGGGTTTTCGTTAACAGACATATTGATCTTTTCGTTGTTCATATTACAGGTTCTCTTACCAGCGACAATCAGAGGATTTTGGCCGCAGTGGGGAGACTAACAGATGGAATCCGCAACCCAAATGGTATGTTTTTTCCTGTTTCGGCAATTGGCGCACCTTCCCTCCTAACCTTAATTTTCTCTGAACCAACCACAGACCTTCTCACAGTTATTAATTGATCCTTTCTTACCAAAATATTAGTCCCAATCCAATGACTCTGTCACTCCCACCCACAACCCGCACTTGACACATCCACTTTTTTTGTCAGCCCAACCCAGGTCCCACCCACTGTCCACGTGGTCCAACCTATAAATAAGTTAGAAGTGGCCAGCATGACTGTGAAACTTTCACGTAAACACCCTTTTTATGAGTTACTGCACATGCTCAGAAACGTAAAGGGGTTGTAAAGGTAAAAATATTTTCACCTTAATGCATTCTATGAAAAAATTCAGACAATAACGCACCCCCCCACCCCCCACTTTACTTACCTGGCTCCTCGAAAGTCCCACGCTCGACCCCGACATCCTCTTCGCCGCTCAGCCTGGCCGTTGATTGGCTAGAGTGAATGGATTGAAAGCAGCGCAGCCATTGGCTGGCACTGCTGTCAATCACATCCAATGATGCGGCGCGCCAGGGGCGGGGCTGAGTAATACAGTAAGCGGCTATGGCCGCTCGCTGTATCACGGGAGACCTCCCGCAGGGATTCCACACAATGCGAGCTCGCTCGCATGAATGTGTGGAGTTCTTGCGGGGAGGACCAGAGACAGCTGCCGAGGGACCCCAGAAGACCAGGTTCGGGGCCCCTCTGTGCAAAACGAGCTGCACAGTGGAGGTAAGTATAACTTGTTAGTTATTTAAAAAAAAAAACATGAATCAGACCGAGACAGAAGTACAGTTAAATTACACTTGTTTAATAGTAGTAATAATAATAATAATAAAAAGATAAACAGAGTAAGCGTAGTCAAAACATAGCCAGAGATCAGGAACCAGATCGGATAGTCATCCAAGCCAAAGGTCAGGGAACCAGAGAAGAACGTAGTAGAACAGCAAGCAGGATCTGGAGCCAGAAGGAACGTCAGCCAAGCAAGTCTTCAACAGGAACGCAGGAGATAGTCTCTGTGATGTTGACCAAGGTGAAGGCAGAGATCATCTGAGGTGGACGGCTTAAGTAGGCAGGTCTGACGAGCAGGATCATCA